>NC_142355.1:40340161-40517036 GCF_059441175.1 Urocampus carinirostris
TGGAGTGCGCTTCCTGATTGGTTTATGTTCCCTTTTTAAGCACGCTACACCGAGACCTCTTCGTCTGAGGATTACTTTTGTACCCCGTATGACTCTCCTGTTTACCTGTGCCTTCTTGACCTGTTTACCTGATTCTGCCTGCCTCCGATCCGACCTGCTTCCGTCCCACGCTACAATCTTCTCTCCAGTCCCGGTAAACTCGACCTGCTTCCGTCCCACGCTACGATTGGCTACGTTTTACGAAGTTGTCTTCACGACTTTGCTGCTGACGTCCGACGTCATCGCGTCTCCCGCTAACCCTGTACGCCTCCCCAAATCATCTCATCTCATCTCATTAGCTGCACCGCTTATCCTCAGTAGGGTCGCGGGGGTGCTGGAGCCCGTCCCAGGAATCATCGGGCAGTGGGCAGGGGACACCCTGAACAGGTTGCCAGCCAATCACAGGGCACACAGGGACAGACAACTCGCTCGCTCATTCACACCTAGGGACAACAATCCACCTGAAATTCATGTCTTTGGAATGTGGGAGGAAACCGGAGTGCCCGGAGGAAACCCACGCAAGCACGGGGAAAACATACAACTCTGCACAGTAAGTCCGGTAGCTGGATTTGAACCCACACAGGAGGTTCCCGAGACCTTAGAACTGTGCCGCACACGCGCTAACCACTGCCCGCCGTGCTGATATATATATATATATATATATATATATATATATATATATATATATATATATATATATATATATATATATATATATATATATATATATATATATATATATATATATATATATATATATATATATGTATGTGTGTGTATATAGAGGTATAAAGTTTCAAGGTTGGCAATTTTAGTTTTTTGTCTAGTAATAGCAGGGAAATTGGTTTAGAATGAACTACAGACTCAATGTAACGAAATAAAGGAGAGCATCGCAAATGAGGAAAATACACCGTCAATATACACAATGACAAGGGTCTTCAGACCACTGTTTGACCACAATTTTAAAGTCGAGCAGAGCGGGATGGCAGAAATGAGTAATTCCTGTAGACAGAGGCAGTGGAGTCCAAATTGTTTTCTGAATTGATTCAAAATTTTTAAAGGTCCCTGTACAACTGAGTTGGGAAGTACTTCCTTGAGTAGTAGAGGTAGTTCAGAGTACACCATAGACCATAAAGCGGATGAGGTGGAATCAAGTTTCATGTTGGCCCAAGAGGGGAGTATCTCAGAGGGGATATTGTAATTCCATAAAAGGAGCTTGTTAATAACCTTAGCCCATGAATACCTGTGAAAATTTAGCAAGGCATGACCCAGCAAGTGTCTGTTCAGTTGCCTCAACAATGAGGAAGAGAAGGCGGCAGTAGCTCAGGAGGTAGCGCGCTCGTCTTGGGATCAAGGGATCCCAGTTCGAATCCCGGCTCGTCCGTGTTACATGTCGAAGTGTCCTTGGGTAAAACACTAATACCCCCAATAAGCTGGTTAGCGCCTTACATGGCTGCAAGGCCGCTATTGGGAAATGTGGAGCACATTGTAAAGCGCTTTGGGAAGTCATTGACTTGAAAAGCGCTATATAAATGCAGATCATTTCATTTCAAGGCAGTGTTTTTATTCAATTCAGAGTACTTGTACGATGTTTATTTATTCTCAATATCTATTTATATTTCGGGCTGGGTTTGAAATTAATTTTCCTCAATGCGCTTTACCCTGTGTGGTTTCATGTTTTAAAAGTCACTACGCTTACATGAATGGAATAGTCTGTTTGAAATGGAACTATTGCCAGTATTCTTGTTAGGTAAATGTAGACAGAATTCCAATTATGGTCTTAGTCAGACATAAAGAAGTCAGATCTAAATAATTAGGTTAGTCCTTATAT
Organism: Urocampus carinirostris; assembly: GCF_059441175.1. Taxonomy (NCBI): domain Eukaryota; kingdom Metazoa; phylum Chordata; class Actinopteri; order Syngnathiformes; family Syngnathidae; genus Urocampus; species Urocampus carinirostris. Next base: position 40,342,032 of record NC_142355.1, read on the forward strand.
TTTCAAAATTGCATGTCGACCAATTTGAATAAATCAATACCTGTTTAACTTTTGCTCAGGATGGATAATGAATCCTTAGACTGTCAGCATCACGCTGCTATTCATGTCAACAAATGTGGAGTTGTCACATTTATATGGAAAGTACAACTCAATCCAGTTGCAGTGTTACAGTTTATCCCAATCGATATTCTCCCCACCATATTTACTCACATCTAAGGTGTAGTTACATCAACCAGTGTGTCAGCCTAAATGCACAAATTTGGTCAGGTGTTACCATTTCGGGAATCGTAGGCATCGCATGGAGGATGGACGTGGCTTATACAGGAATAGGAAATCAATGGGGCAAACATAAACACATAATTTACATTAAACATGTTCTGAATTTCTGTGTTTTTATTTGTAAAATTATTTTTGCGATACATCATGTGTGGAAAAACAAAGAATGTCTTGGACAGCACTCAGAAATGGAGGGGGAAATATTTGAGTGGTTTGAAGTCCATTGACAAATTGGATATGGAGTGCCTTGGCTAAGTGTTTGTTTGTAAACTCTGCAGATTACACAATAAATAAGGCTTCACAGCTTGTTAGTACACACTTTCTTCTATTTCTCTGATTATGTCGCCATTTTTAAGCAGTTTTAGGTGGTCAGCTTCAATGTAAATACATATGGTAATTTGTAACCAGATACTTACTCTAAGAGTTGTACTCTTCTTTTGGTTGTCAGTAATCTAGAGGGTAATTTAGCAAAGTTACTAGTAACCATAACTGATTCCTTTTTTTCCAGTAATGTACTCAACACCGCTGTTGGGTTTGTCAGTACGGGAGTCAAAAAACGGGGAGTCAGGTTCGGAAGGCTTGCCTTAGCGGGAGTTGAAGGGTTACTTGTGTTGTGTTTGCTTTGGGGACAAACTGCCACCAACGAAATACTTTTTTAAAGGGGAATGTAAACCATTCTTCAGATAAATAAAAACCTAATCAATGTTAGTTGTGTTTTTGATCCAAAAGTTGTGGTGGTCAGCATCTGAAAGAAATATCCAGAAAAAAAAACATTTTCTTTGAAAGGCCTTAGGGCTAAGGGTGGACCGATCGACCCAAATATCAATATTATCGATAATGGGCGAGTATTTGGATCGGATTAATACTATTGTCTCAAGATCAATATTGTCTTTCCATTGTAGTTATCACTATAATAAAGTTGTTTCTGAGTCATAAGATTATACATAAAATTAAACTTTCAAATTCGATCCTATTGTGATTACACTTTACTTGCACTGCTGATTTGATCAAAAAATTGTGCAATGAAAGGACACATATTTCTGTGCGATTATTATGTCCCTGTAAAAGCGCACAGCAAATTTGAGGGTTTTGAGTCCTGCTTATAGTCCGGAACATACAATATTATTGTTGTCTTGTTGACCTTGGTTTACAGTATTCATATTTTTGTTTTATTGCTGCTTTTTTGGTTTTAATTTCCTGACTTAGTTCCAAAACAGTTGTGCAATGGATGGTATTATAGTTAGTCAAGTCAATTCATTTTTATTTATATAGCCCTTAATCACAGAGAGTCTCAAAGGGCAGCACAAACCACAGATTATATTTCAAACCACAAACTATTACAACACCATCCCCTGATCTAATACCTACATGTTGACTTTGTTATATCTGTATTTTTGTTTTATTGCTGCTTTTTTGTTTTGTTTTGACTCAAGTCTTGACTTTTGTTTTAAAACAGTTGTAACTCAAATATTTTTATTTATTGTTAAAGTTTGATTGTAGTTATCATAAAAACATGACAATTTTAGGCTGTTAATATAGTTGTTATAAACAAACTCAAGGGGGAGAGGTTCAAATTTTCAATGATTATGATATATCTGGGCAAAAAGTATCGGTATTTGAACTGTATGTATCAACGATACCCCGTATTTCCTTGGGTCGGTTCGATACTAAAAATCCCAGTATTGCCCGCCTCTACTAAGGGCCCATATTTAGAATGGTTGACAATTGCAGACAACTGTCTGCAATTCAAAAGACACAAGGTAGCTGTTTGCGGCCATACCATTCGGAGAATGCCAATCTCGGGAAGCTAAGCAGGTTTGGGCCTGGTTTCACTCAAATGAGAGACCGTCTGGGAATACCAGGTTCTGTAAAAAGGTAATTTGGTGCACACTCTGCTCTGACAGCACTGACTGTAGACAAACAACCCCCAACCTCCCGTACAGACAGTGAAAATGAATTTCTCTACGCAGGTCAAATAAATTTAATTAATTATCATTTAAAAACAAAGCAGCAGAATGATTTTTGAAATCACAAAAAAACAAAAAACAATGTGCCAACCACCAGGCAAGCGTGGCAGAGGCTACCTTTTCTGCCTAGAGGTGTGACCATCTTATCTGCTTTGCACTTGCTCGCACGACTGAGTTTTCATGTCGATGAGCGTCTTCGTTTAAAAAAAGCCCTTGTTTACAAGTGGCTGGCTATGATGTCATTCTTGGCCTGGGAGGAATCTTTGGCTTGTAGCAAAAATCCAATTTTTATGGTGTTAGTCATATTGTTTAATTACCGGAGTGCCCTCAGTGCTAAGTGAGCAATTGCGTCAAAACATTGTTTAGTTCAGCTGAAGTGCCGGGGCATTCTGTCAGTAAGAGACCCTGAATCAGTGTTTTTCAATGATTATGATATTTCTGGGCAAAAAGTATCGGTATTTGAACTGTATGTATCAACGATACCCCGTATTTCCTTGGGTCGGTTCGATACTAAAAATCCCAGTATTGCCTGCCTCTTCTAAGGGGCTGGTCACACAGCCGTTTGCGGCTGAATCACGGCTAAAATTTTGCGTTTTTTTTTTGCCCGTGGTTGCCCGCGATGGAAAATGCGCAAAATTGGCCAACCCGCTGTTCATCGGTGGTATGCCCGCAAAACAGACGCCGGCGACTGTTCCGCTTCCTCATCGCGTCATTTCTGCGTCATTTTCTCGTGTGGACCACGGGTATAAAAGCTCCCGAGCCGGTGTTGTGCCCAAATCCGACTCCTACGCAACACCCCCAGCCCCCCACCCCCTCGCGTGAACGCGCATTCTGCTGCGATCGCTTTTGTTGTAAGCGTGCATTGACGTTGGTGACTTTTTCATCCGCGTTAACAAACGCATTTTGTAGAATACGATCGCACTTTATTGTTTAAATAAACGCGTTATATAGACTAGGATTTCCCGAATGTTATAATTAGCTCGCTTTATAGTTTTAATAAGCGTTTTATATAGAATACGATCGCTTTCGTTGGAAGCGCAGCAGAATGCGCGTTCACGCGACGGGGGAGGATTTACCGTTCGATTACGTTCACAACAAAAACAAAGACGGAATGGTTTAAGTTGTATTACATTTCCAATAAATGCAAGACGAACTGGTTTTGGTTATATGTTCGCCATTACATTCCCTAAAAGTGAGATAAAACGAGGTAAAAGTGGTTGTAGTAGCGAGGGGATGAAAATCTCGGCAGGGATGCATTTCTCGGATAACACCGGGCTGTAGAAATCATAACCACTCAAGACACAGTCCCGTGAAGATCAAGATTTCAAGCTATGGCATCATTTTTATTTTATTATCTTGAAAAGAAATGTCAAGAAATAAAAATGGATTAAGACGAGGTCACTGCGCTGACGGGGATCCATGTTCACCCCCTTGACGTCTCGAGCACAACTGACGTGTGCTCGGCAAATCGCGCTGTATATACGCGGAGAAAGACGTTTGACTGTCACACGCGTAACACGCTAATTTCACGTAATAACACCGCGATACAGGCGCAGAACATGCGATTACCATGCTCCACCCACGATTACCCGCTGAAATGTCCCGTCCTACCCATGTGTAACCTCGCCCTGGCCGCGGCCAGAGCACATCGTTCCGCGTCATTTCCGCGTCATTACCTCGTGTTGACCACGTGTGCGGCACGCGGTTTAACACGTGCTCAAACTTTTGAGCAGCTCAAAAGTTTTGCGCGCGGCCAACCACGTGTGAATTTCCGACCGCGAGTAAAGCACTGCTGTATCTCGTCTATATGGCGGTCTCAAGACGTCCAACAGCGCCCAACAGCATCCGCTTCACAGAAATTTCTGGCCGTGGTTCAGCCTTGATACGCTCGTGAAAGGCTGTGTACCCGCGCTCTGAAGAATTGAGCAGCGCAAAACTTTTTCGAGCTGCCACCCGCGGGCGAATTTCCGACCGCGTGTTAAGCACTGCTGTATCTCGTCTGCATTGCGATCTCAAAGCGTCCAATAGCGTCCGCCTCACAGGCAGAAATTTCTGGCCGTGATTCAGCCACAAATGTCTGTGTGACCGGCCCCTAAGGGCCCATATTTGGAATGGTTGACAATTGTTACACTGGGGGTACTTATACACTCCTCAAAGGTAGATGGCGATGCCGTCCAAGTGTGAATTAATACCCGCCATTTCATACCACAGAAGATTCTCTCCGATTGGTCGGCATTTTTTGACTTTGCCAAATCATATCGTAGCGTCTTTCATACTGTACTCTGACGGTACACCTACTCTGCCTTCTTTTGCATCTCACTGCAAGTACATGCATTTCTCAGATGGACTTGAATAAACTCTTCCTTTTTCTTCTTTTTGGGAGGTTTTGGATTGGAGTTTGGACTTGAGTAGGAGTAAGTTCTTCAGCATTTTGATGCTACACTGGCAACAACAACAAAAATCTGCGGGGATGAGCATGGCGTCACTCTCCAGCACTCCCCTCAGCCCCAGTAAAACCGAATGGGTTCCACCCTGATACCTCTGATAAAAGATAAAAGCAAATATGGGCAGTGAAAAATAAAGGACAAGGGTTCTTTCATCTCAGATGGAAATTTTTACTGTTACTTCATAGAGGAAATATTTAAATTTCAAGCGACGCACCCCACCTTTGTAGGGATTGTCATTACCTGAAGCTATTTTAATGTTACTGTTCATTTAGTTTAGTTTTTTTTTTTTTTTGATAACTATCTATCGCGCACCTGGGCCATACACAACTTTCTTAGACGAATTTGCTGAACTTTTGTCTGAACTAGTAACCTATGCAGAAAAAATTATAATTATGGGGGACTTTAACATTCATATGAACTCCCCACTCAGTTCACTTACTATTGCGTTTAGGTCTCTAATTGATGCATTTGGTTTTAATCAACTGGTTGATTTGCCAACCCATAAAGATGGGAACACGCTAGACTTGATTCTGACTCGAGGAGTTTTAACCTCAAACATTATGGTGTTACCGTGTACTACCGTTATCTCGGATCATTATTTAGTTACATTTGAGGTGCTAGCTAAATGTAGTGTTAAAAAAGCTGAAGGATTTAGCGGACGCAATATAAGCACTGGCACAGTTTCTGAGCTCTTTGAACTCCTTCCTGGAGCAGTTGCGTCCTTTCCTTCATACAATGGCTCGATTGACTCACTCATGAATGAGTTCAATACCACCCTGACTAGTGTCCTGGATTCAATAGCGCCCATAAAGCTAAAATCACGTCCTAAAAGACGCACGCCTTGGTTTACTGATGAAACTAGAACCCTTAAACAAGAATGCAGGAAATTGGAAAAAAAATGGCGCGCTACCAAGCTTGAGGTTTTCCATCAAACCTGGTGTGACAGCTTGTTAAAGTATAAAGCGGCCCTTGCCTCTGCAAAATCGTCCCTACCTTTCGAAGGTGATTGCGTCTCAAAAGAACAATCCCAAAGCCCTTTTTGACACTGTAGCATCGCTTACAAGGCAACAGACTATCGCAGATAGTTCGACGCACTCTGCTCATGACTTTATGGTCTTCTTTACTAAGAAGATTCAATGCATACAGGAAGAAATTGCTAAATACATTATTAAGACCACACATATTAAAGGGCTGAAATCTACAGATGCACGACAGGGTGGCTGTCCTGGGAAATTGTCCGGTTTTAGTGAACTGTCACTTGATGATCTCAAACAGGTGGTGAATGCGGCCAAACCGACAACTTGCCAGTTCGACCCGCTCCCAGGTTCACTTATTAAAAGTCTTTTTGGCGTCCTTGGGCCTTCAGTTCTAAACATTATAAACATATCACTCTCCTCAGGTGTAGTTCCAGCAGCTTTTAAGTCTGCCGTTATTAAACCCACACTGAAACGACCCAACCTTGATCCAGAAATCTTAAGTATTTATAGACCTGTGTCAAACCTACCTTTCCTCTCTAAAGTACTTGCAAAAGTAGTGGCACAGCAGCTGAATGTTTTCATATCCGAGAATAACCTTTTTGAATCCATGCAATCAGGATTCAGGGCTAACCACTCTACTGAGACAGCTCTGATCAAGGTAACAAATGATCTCCTACTGGCAATGGATTCTGGCGCTTCATCACTTTTGCTGCTGCTGGATCTTAGTGCTGCTTTTGACACAGTGCACCACAATTTCCTACTAGAACGGTTGGAAAAATGGATTGGTCTCTCAGGAACCGTCCTCTCGTGGTTCAGATCCTACCTCTCAGATAGGACGCACTGTGTAAAATATGGTGAAATGACATCTGAGCCCTTTAATGTTACCTGCGGTGTTCCGCAGGGTTCAGTGCTTGGCCCCCTTCTTTTCAGCATTTACATGCTTCCATTAGGTGATATTATTCGCAAGTACAATATCAGCTTCCACTGCTACGCAGACGACACTCAACTATATCTTCCGTTGGAGGAACCTACCACACTAAACTGTGGAAATTTGGAGGCCTGCCTCATTGAGATAAAAGAGTGGATGTCACTCAATTTCTTGCGTCTTAACTCTGAAAAGACTGATATGTTAGTCATTGGTCCATCTAAATGCCGTGACTTATTCTCAAAAACTGCTGTGAACATTGACAAATGTCACATCACACAGAGTGACTCAGTTAAAAAATTAGGTGTCATATTTGACCCTGATCTATCCTTTGAAATGCATGTAAAGAAAATTACTAGAACCGCTTTCTTCCATCTTCGTAACATTGCTAAAATCCGTTCAATACTGTCTCAGTCTGATGCGGAAATTATAATTCATGCATTTGTTACCTCCCGTCTCGATTACTGTAATGCACTACACTCTGGTCTCCCGAAGTCTAGAATCAAGTCTCTTCAGCTGGTACAAAATGCCGCAGCGAGGCTTTTAACTAGGACAAAAAAGTACGATCACATAACACCGATTTTGGCTAACCTGCATTGGCTCCCAGTTAGCCATAGATGTGACTTCAAGGTTCTCTTAGCTGAAAAATAGTCTGTGTAATATAGTGTAATAATCTGTGAAGCCCTTTGAGACTCTTCGTGATTTAGGGCTATACAAATAAAGATGACTTGACTTGACTTGACTATCTCTGGTTTGAACCGTACAATCCTTTTATACAATAAATTAGATAAGTGAAGTATTTTCTCTTGAATTGTGTCACAGCATGCAGTCAGAGTGGCATTGAGGGTCCTCAAGTCTGACCAGTTCAGAACCAATGCCCGAAATTACTTTGCTGACTGCAAGGGCACTAGAAACATTTAAAAACCTGACCTCTCTAAAGGCCTTAATAGAAAGGTGGGCTTTGCAGGTGGCAATGGGTAGGGCACGGTTTAGTGATCTTACCTTCCCCCCTTGCTGATTTCTAGTATTGTCTACAAAGCCTCCCGCGGCAACTGCACTTGTGGTAGATACAAAGCACAGCCTGAAAAAAGGGAGATGAAAAAGAATGAAATAATAGAAAGTGAGCCTCTACCTTGGGGCTGAGTAACACACACAGCCAAGAGGGAGACCGGTTTCCCTCGTATTGGATACGGTTACGTAATAGTTGTGCCCTTGTTGTGCGCCGGTCACCCGTCACAAGTCATCTCTGTGTGTTTTTTGTATTTGGTGATGATAAACTGTGGCCATGTAATAAGTGTTATTTTTTCAAATTAATTTCAAGCAGTTCCTTACTATAGCAAGGGTGGGCAAAAATTTTTGCAAAAGGGCTGGTCCCGGAGACCTATCCAATTTTTCTCATTTTTGAGTAAATATACATGCAGATGTTTACATGTTAGATTTACTGTATATTTCTTTTAAAAAAAATAGTCTCATAAAATTGGTTTTAAAACTCAATTCAAGCAAAATGTATCTAGTATAAGTATTGTTTCACACCACTGCCCGTCAAGTCAAGTCAAGTCAAGTCAAATTTATTTATGTAGCCCTTAATCACATTTCTCAAAGGACTGCACAGGATTACAATGACACAATTACGTGATCCCAAACCAACATGCGGGCAAGGAACAACTCAAAACCTCAGCGTAAGGAAAAAGAGAAACCTTGAGAAGGGCCTTCACAAGTGGTATCCCCCTTTCAGGATGACCAGTGTGAATTACATTTAGCATTACAATACACAAGCATAATAAACACAAGGTAACATGTTGAAACATTGTCCGGAAAGTGCATGACAGCAGCGATGCCCCCAGCCTGTAAACTAGTCCAAAAAGTCTATGACGGCCACGACGCAGCTTCCCATCTCTGCCAGCTGGTCCATGCAGGCGTTCACATGCTTCAGGTCAAACTCTGGTCCGCTGACTCATCTCAAATCGTCCTTCTCCTTCGTTTCACCACCAGGCAGGCATTTGGAAAAAGACAGGACAATACAGAATATGAGGTGGGCATCAATCATAAGCTTTGGAATAGAAGTGTGTCTTAAGGTTTGATTTAAAAACTTCCATTGAGGTTGCAGATCTTATCTCCAGAGGCAGGGCATTCCACAGCATCGGGGCCCGGATGGAGAACGCTCTCAAGCCTGCAGACTTCTTGGCTCTCGGAGTCACAAGTAGACCGGCATTTTCCGAGCCCAGACTCCGTGCAGGAACATAGGGGGAAATCAAATCAGAGAGATAAGAGGGTGCGAGTCCATGCAAACATTTATATGTTAATAAGAGAACCTTAAAGTCACATCTTAAGTGGACTGGGAGCCAATGCAAGTTGGCCAATAGAGGAGTAATATGCTCAAACCTTTTGGTCTTAGTCAAAAGTCTAGCTGCTGCATTCTGAACCAGCTGCAAACTTTTGATGCTAGACATCGGAAGACCAGAAAGCAATACATTACAGTAATCAAGCTGAGAAGTAATAAATGCATTAATTAAAACCTCAGCATCTGATTGTGACAGCATCAAACGAATCTTCGCAATATTACGGAGGTGGTAGAAAGCTATTCTAGTAATATTTTTTTCACGTGTGACTGAAACGACAGATTAGGGTCAAATATAACACCTAGATTTTTGACCGAGTCACTATGGGTGATATTACATTTGTCTAGGTTCAGGGTTGGGTTTGAAAACAACTCACGACAGTGAACTGGACCAATAATAAACATTTCAGTTTTTTCTGGGTTAAGGCGCAAAAAATTAAGTGACATCCATCTTTGAATCTCAGTAAGGCAAGCCTCCAGATTTCTACAACTTAACTGCCCAGTTGTCTCCAGTGGCACATACAGTTGAGTGTCATCTGCATAGCAATGGAAACTAATATTATACTTGCGGATAATGTCACCAAGCGGGATCATACAAATACTAAAAAGAAGGGGGCCAAGTACAGAGCCCCGTAGAACACCACAGGGGACATTAGATTGTTTAGAGGTCAGATTGCCATAGTTAACACATTGCATCCTGTCTGACAGGTAGGACCTAAACCATGAGAGTACAGTTCCTGAGACACCAATGCATTCCAGACGAACAAGTAATATGTTGTAGTCGACAGTATCAAAAGCAGCACTGAGATGCACCAGCAGTAACATTGATGAGGCACCGGAATCTATTGCTAAAAGGAGATCATTGGTTACTTTAGCCAGGGCTGTCTCAGTAGGGTGATTTGCCCTAAATGTTGACTGGACAGTTACAGGTTATTTTCTGACATGAAGTCATTTAGCTGCTGTGCAACGACCTTTTCAAGTAATTTTGCAAAAAATGGCAGATTTGACACTTGCCTATAATTACCTAGGCTTTCTGGGTCAAGGTTAGGTCGCTTAAGCGTAGGTTTAATGACGGCAGACTTGAAGGCTACAGGAACAATACCCGAGGATAGCGTTATATTAATAATATTTAAAACTGATGGTCCTAAGATCCCAAACAGATCCTTCACCAGTGAAGCTAAAAACGGATCAAGCAGGCAAGTAGTTTGTTTGGCCCTACTGACCATCTGTGTTAGACTATCAAGGGACAAATCATTGAAACTGGAGAGTTTTTCTGAACAACCGCCGACACCGTCCTTACCAAACACCTCCGCATCTTTGAGATAGGTGGAGGTTACAGAGCGTTCTTTTAAAATTTCATTCCTGATTAGTTGAATCTTTTTATTAAAAAAATCCATAATGTCATTAGCAGAATAAGTAGAACTATTTGGGTTAAGTTGTTGTGTGGTAAGTCTTGCCATTGTGTCAAACAAAAATTTCGGATTTTTCTTATGTTTAACAATAATCTTAGAAAAAAATCGATGCTTTAGCTGAGGCAAGAGCTACTTTATATTTCAGCAAGCTGTCACACCAGGCCAGTCGGAAGACCTCCAGCTTTGTAGTGCGCCATTTTCGTTCAAGTTTTCTGCAACCTTGTTTGAGTGACCTGGTATCTACAGTAAACCAAGGTGTATGCTTCTTAGGTTGAAATTTATGCCTTAGGGGCGCCACAGAATCAAGAACATTAACCAAAGCAGTATTAAAGTTGTTTGTAAGTGAGTCAACAGACCCAGTGTACGAAGGGAAGGCTGCAGTTACCATAGGTCATAGTTCTTTTAAAGCTAATGCCGTTGTAGGGCGGATATTGCGGCTGTTAAAGCCTAAATTTTCCTTACCACAGTAAACATTAAACAGCACCTCACACTTAACAAGATAGTGATCAGAGATGGCATTAGGATACGGTAACACTGTAACATTTGAGGCTCGATCCACGATACAATGGTATCAATGACAATAAAGACAAAATCAATTCAATTCAAGTGAACCGGCAATAACCAAAGCCAAGTAGCAAGTGGTCTCTGTATTTTCTATTTTGGTTCGCCGGGCCGGATTAAAACCTCGACGGGGACTGCATGTGGTAGGCAAGCTGTAGTTTGCGCACCCCAGCTTAAGACTGATTGAATGCTGGGATCTGCGAGAGGAGCAGGAGAGGTCAGGCATTCGAGTTTTTACTCAATTTTACATCCGAATCTGCTACGCAAGTCTGGATTTGCCACGTGCATGCGATCGTCACGTTCCATCAAGTTTAATCTTCGATTTTGATAGGGGCGGCAGTAGCTCAGGAGGTAGAGCGCTCATCTTGGGATCAAGGGATCCCAGTTCGAATCCCGGCTCGTCCGTGTTACATGTCGAAGTGTCCTTGGGTAAGACACTGAACCCCTAACACCCCCAATAAGCAGGTTAGCGCCTTACATGGCTGCAAGGCCGCTATTGGGAAATGTGGAGCACATTGTAAAGCGCTTTGGGAAGTCATTGACTTGAAAAGCGCTATATAAATGCAGATCATTTCATTTTTCATTTCATTTACTACGCCATGGGTCAGAACAAAATCTAGAGTGTTCCCATTTTTATGAGTGGGCACATCAACTATTTGATTGAAACCAAATGTATCAATCAGTGACTTAAAAGCGATTGCAAGTGAATTTGATGGGGAGTTTATGTGAACATTAAAATCACCAATAATTACAACATAAGTTACTAAGTCTGTTAACAGTTCCGAAAATTCATCCCAAAAATTTGAGTATGGTCCAGGTGGGCGATACACAACAACTACATAAATTGGTGTTGAAATTAAGGACCTTATAACAAGTGCTTCAAACGTTTTAAAAACAGTAGGGGTACCAGGAGTAAATTTCAACTTACCTTCCGATATAAGAGCAACGCCTCCACCTTTCTTGCATGGTCGTGCCAAGTGCGAACTCACAAAGTTAGGGGGAGAAGCCTCATTTAACACTACAAACTCATTTGGTTTTAACCAGGTTAATAAGGTCATTGACAAGTAAAGCTTTGGAGGCTAGTGATCTAATATTCAGAAGGCCAAGCTTCAGCACTGTGGACTGAGCTGAACCCTTTCCTGAGTTTTGAACCTTAATGGTAACCTCCACAGGATTATACTGCCGGTCCCGGGTCTTGTGCCTTGCATGACGGTAGATGCGGCCCGAATTTCATACCACAGGAATATTGTTGACAGGTGGGGTAGAAGGATGACTAGTGGTAGAAAATAATGTTATTTATTCTCCCTCCTCACCTAACAAGAGAGAATCAGAGGTAAGAAGCACAGAAGAAGATGCTATAGAAGAGTACAGATCAGGGTGTGTGGTGCAGGCAATGAAACGCTCTAAACTACATAAACTATGTGAATTGCATGAATCTAGCATAGCGCTAGTTAGCTCTAGCATTACAGACTCCACACCCGTGGTTACAGGTTCACTAATCACCTGTGACCTTGCCTGCACTAGTGTACCCTGTCATGGAAGGCTTAAACAGTAATCTATATTTTTAGGAAGAGTGAGAACACCTTCCCAGTTAGGGTGAAGGCCGTCTCTCCTCAGCAGGTCAGGTCGGCCCCAGAAAGCAGGCCAGTTATCCACGTATCTAAATCCCTGCTGACTACAGAAACTTGCCAGCCACAGGTTTAGCGAGACTAGTCTGCTAAACCTCTCATCATTACCTCTCGCAGGCAAGGGGCCAGAGACAATTACTCGATGCCGACTCATCTTGCTGGCGAGATTACAGGTCCTAGCAATATTTTTCCCTGTAATCTCAGGATTGCCTTATTTTAGTATCATTAGAGCCGACGTGAATGACTATATCAGTTTAGCTAGCCCTGTCCTGGTGTCTAGATTTGCATGTCAGCTCCCTCAAATTAGCCTCAATGTCGGGTGCTCTGGCCCCTGAAATACATATAACTGTGGCTGGGGTGCTAAGCTTTATGTTACGGGTGATGGAGTCACCTATAACTAGGGTGCAGGAGCCAGTAGACCGGGGTGGAGTGGGACTAGTTAGGAGGCTGAACTTATTATGTGTCTGAATTGGCTGACCACGATTAGCATGCCGTTTAGGGCTAGTGCTAACCGGACTAGCAGGTTTGCTACAACCCACACTAGCAGTGGTGTCTGTGGCACCTAACATTTGCCTTTTAAACTGCTCTAGCTCACGGACACGTCCCTCTAGAAGGGTTACTTGCCTACGGAAGCGGAACCTTTACAACAACCCATACTTACTTGTGAGCAGTCGGAAGCCGAACAGCGTCTTTGCAGCCGTGGGAGGGGTTGCCCTTCACCAGCGATTGACAGCAGCGCGACTGTAAAACAATTACCTTACGCCAATCGTCCGAGATACTTATTTGAAACTTTTTAACTGTTCGAGATAAAAAATCTCAGTCCAGAATTCTGCTATAGTAGGAATCGGAATCGATCTCGTAGTCGCGACGACGTTAGCAACACAAAATTTCCTGCCACTCGATAACCCGGAACCGGAAACTACTAGATGGCACTGTATTCAGTAATGCCAAGATTGTGCTTATCTCTGCAGAGCGGGATGACGCTTTACACTGAAAAACAACAGTGACCCGATGATAAAGGAGCTGCATTTGATTCAGTATTTGATGGTAACCATGGAGACCAGTATTATCTCTTTAGTTTGAGAAGCAAATCCGTACCCAAAGGACCTGCGTTGATGCTGAGGTCGGGTTCAGCTCTGAAGAACGGGATGATGCTTTACACCGTAAAACAACAGCGACCAGATAATGAAGGTCCTGTATTTGAGTAAAATTAGGAGGTTTTCCTGCTACTGGAAACCACGGACACCAGTACTATCTGTTTCATATAGGGTAGAAAACCCTTTTCTGACAATGTCAGGTTGCTGAAGCTTCCTGAAGCTAATGCAATTTGGTCCATCACACCGGCATCCACCAAGGCTTTTGATTTGTATGTGTCTTGCATTTGGTATAATATTGTCCAGCTACTTCCCCGTTACTGTAAGGGCTGCCGAAGGCTTTGAGTTTTGTTTGTTCCGAGTAGCCCCTGTTAGCAGCCTGCTTTGTACATTGATTTATTCCCGGCTGGAGTTCACGTTTGTCGTTGTAGCTGCTATTTTGGGGGGGTTTCTAGTTAGCCTGGCTGCTCAATGCTTGTTTTGGTCAGCAAGCTTTTTCGTTTTATGGCAAGGCTCCAGCTACCTTTCGTTAAACGTCATGGTTAGCCCCTGTTAGCTCGCCGTGTGTTATTTTTGCCAGTTAGCCCCTTTTTGGCCGCCTGCTCTTTGTTATACCATTATTTCAGTCAGCTGCAATGCGACATATAGGCAATTTCCACAAAAACCACCAAAATCGTGAATTTGTTCATTTTTACTGTTGTTTAAGCCTGCTTTTAAAACCCGATGCGGCTTCTACAAAGACAAAATGTTGTTCTTAAATTTGAGTATGTAACTTTAATCACGAGTGCTCTGTCGTCTGGAATTCACTGAAGCTTTTAAAATAGAATCACATATCTTTGGAAGAAGAGTTACAAAATGTTGTCAAACACAATTAGGCTTGCTTCTATGCTAAAGTCTGATAATGCCCACGGGTAAAACATATTATTCTTTCTAAATGATTAACAATATAGTTGATCCAACTAAACAATTATTTGATATATTTCTCCTTTAGAAAACTGCAACACAGGTTATGGGGAAAAGCAGAAGCTGATCTGATGATGAATTATAGACTCTGGTTTAAGCTAGTGGGTTATTTGGCTGGAGGGGATGAGACATGCAAGTTGAGGCCATGGTTGGGTAAGGAGATATATGATGTGAGGCAGATCTTGCAGTAAAAAAGGCCACATCTGAATTTAAATCATTCGCTCGAAAGTTAGTGGAATGCTCCCGATATGATAAAATCATCTTGGTAGTTCTAACAGTGTGACATCCAAAACCGGTCTCAAAAGGGCACTTGTTGAATAACTCATGAGCTGCAGCTGTAGTGTATCATCAGCAACCTTAAAAGGCAAATTTGCGCCCATGCACACAAAAACAAGAAAGAAGGGGGTGGTCATGGTGCAGAGACCTGACAAAATCAATCTTAGAAACTTACTCCTCCAGATCAGTTTATTAAGCTTTGTGTCATTATACAAATATAAAAATAATACATACTACATACCGTACATGCTCACATTCAAACAAAATTTGGAACTATTAAATCCATCCATTATTCAGTGATTATCTGCACCTCTTATCCTCGATAGGGTCGCGGGGGTGCTGGAGCCCATCGCAGCAATCTTTGGGCAGTGGGCACCCTTAACTGGTTGCCAGTCAGTCGCAGGGCACGCAGAGACATACAACTCACTCGCTCATTCACACCTCGGGACAATTTGAACCAGCCAATCAACCTGACATGCATGTTTTTAGAATGTGGAAGGAAACCGGAGTGCCTGGAGGAAACCCACGCAAGCAAGAGATCGAACCTTCCTGTGTGGTGTTTGCATGTTCTCCCCGTGCTTGTATTTTTTTTTTTCCGGGCACTCCATTTTCCCCCCACATTACAAAACCATGCATGTCAGGTTAATTGGCCGGTCCAAATTGTCCCCATGTGTGAATGAGCGAATGAGTTGTCTGTCTCTGCGTGCCTGGCAACTGGTTCAGGGTGTCCCCTGCCCACGGCCTGAAGATAGCTGGGGTGGGCTCCAGCTCCCCCGTGACCCTACTGAGGAAAAGTGGTGCAGATAATGGATAATGGATGGAACTATTTAATATAAAACCAAAATCGGAGTCGGCTTGTATGTGCGTACAACAAAATGAACACAACGGGGTGTAAAACTGGCATAGCCACCCACTCTCTTTCTCCTGTTCCATCATTTGGTGCCGTCTTGATAGTGTTTGAAAGTGTTAACATCTTATTTTTTTGCCTTTTTGCTCATAGCAATACTCCCAAGAAAATGAGAGATAAGGGGAAGAAAATGTGGAAAACAGTGACAACAACAATCGAGTTGATAAAGTAAATGGTAGCTAAATACGTCAATCAATAGATCTGACAAAGAGTGCTGAGCCATGCCCACCATAGTTAAGGTATTCATTGTATAACACACGGGGCAAATAGAGCAGCCAAAACAATAATATGGTTTCTTCCTTATAATGCAAACTTATCTCAAAAGTAGAAAAGGGTCTCAATTATCATATACAGAGTTATATCCATGGCATCGAGATGTGCAAAGACACTAATAACCTTTTAAGGGTGGATGCAAAATGTTGGCGATCTATGAGGAAGTCAGAAGCCCCGTACCAACTACACATAGAAATAATTTCAGATTTGTGAGATGTAATGGTATATAGAGGATATACAAATGACTGATCCAGCACATCAAATTCATTAAGCGAGTGGAGCCATCTCCACCCCTTCCGAGTATCCGGCGAGGAAAATAATAAACCTACATCCCAAAACCTCACAAACCCAAAACACGAACTGCACGTCATATCCATCCCATCATTTAAAAGTTTTACTTTAATAACAGAACGCAAGTTTATACAGAAATAACAACAACAAATAACTGTGCACTTATTCTTACGAACTGTAAATAACCATTAACAAACCTACACAGTAAATTTAGGAATAAAGAGTTGAATATGCATTAATAACGTTTTTAACTTCTCTGTTGTTCTTCCAACAAAGTACAGCATTTGTTTTTTCTCTAAGAAAACATTTCAACATGTTTGAACACTTTTTTCTTCCATTGTCAACCGTGTTTGTACATGATTTTCAAATGTAATGTTTTCTCAAAATAAATTTGTATTGAGCCATGTATATTTGTCTTTTGCGTCATAAACCTAAATATATTTCACACTAGAGGGCAGCACGGTTGTTGGGTGGTTGGTTTGGTATGGCTTTTCAAGGATCTGATGTATTGATTTAGAAATTATAAAAGCTTAATATAAAAAAGTCACTGCTATTGTTTATAGAAACATGAAATCAAATATGCTTTAGTTGTGCCCCTAAAATTTTCTTCGTCATCCCAGTCCCTTGCCTTCTCATTTAACTCACTTGATGCCCGATGAATTGTGAGAGCTGGTGCACGCTTTTTAAATTTTCTAACTGCATAAAAAATAAGTAGGGTAATGGCCAGACTGTTCCATTACTTGATGACAGACTTATTAGGTGCATATGCATGCATGCTCCCTAAAGAGCGCCATGGTGATGTTACTTGAAGAGTTTTTTTAATGACATAATTTGTAATCACAATACCTACTGAGTTTATGTCCCTTTTTATTTCAGCAATTAAAGACATAAATATCAGCAATCATTTGGAGTGTAATGTTGGCTGTCACGCTCATTTCAAGACTATTGGTAGGACTTCAGTCATCTGATAATGAAGATGGTCCATTAGCAGCTAAATGCTCCCTAGCTTTGCTCTGTCCTTATATGGGGAAAGTTATTGCTTGTGCACTTTATTTTAAATTTGTGTTGCATTCAAGTACAAATAAGACTTGGTACATTGGCAGAATCATTTGATTTTTTTAAAATATATTTTTCCCATTTCATTAGATTGTTTTGATTTTCAATTCATTACATCAAATTAATTAATTGTTCAAATGGAATGTGGTGGGTGTGGTGTCGATAGATGAATAAAGAGTCAGTTGGCAAAAAACTACAGATTTACCACAAAATTACTACAAAACTAAATATCAAATGTAGTGCTTCAAAACAGGGACCTAATAAATTATTTGGTCTTTATTCTGATAAGAGAAAAATAACATAGAAATACTACAAAAATACTACTACAGTAATATAATGATATAAAAATAATATTTCAGAACTATTATGACGGAATTACCACAAAAATTAACTACAGTAATAGTAAAAAATATTGATGAAATACTACAAAGGTACTAGTATTGAAATACTTCCAAATACTTCTACAGAAATACTACAAAAATACCATAACAGTAATAATATAATACAAAAATACTGCTTTATAAATATTAGGACAGAAATATTACAAAAGTACAACTACAGGTATTATCAAACAAATACTACAAATATATGACAAACAATATCCTATTTAAATACCAACAAAACATTTAAGAAATACTACAAAATAAAATTAGGGTAATACAATAAAAATACTACAGAAATACTGCGGAACTGCAGAATGACTGCAGAAATACTACAAAAATACTACTAGAGTAATACTTCAAAAAATATGGGCTAGTTACGCCCCCACCAAACATGCAAAGGGTGATTACTGAGTTGCATTGGTCACACCACAGTTTGTCTCATTTGCAGATCAATGGTGAAACTAATCAGTTGGTTATCCTTTGGGCATTCCATGGTTTGGGTGTAGTAATTCTAGTGTTAAAAAAATAAATCCCTAAAAAGAGTAGAATATTCTCATATGCTAGATGGCAAGAAATGTTACCTATGTTGAGAGTTGTTTTTCTAATCTAGTTAACATTATTTAAATTGGGCTAAAGTATATTCATTTGAGCATGTTTAAGAAAGACATTGGTGTATGTGCCACACGAGCATCTTGGCAGATGCTGCAACTATGATACAAGGCATAAGATGGGGTCAGCAGTCAGAATATTTGGAATTTATAGACACAAAATTTGAATCCATTGATTGTTTTTTGGATAATAGCAATAAATTTAACATCTTTTTTTCTCAATATATTTTGTTCATATACATATTATGTCACAGTCTGTCTATGATGTACCAAGCTCTCACAATAAACTATAAATTGCCATCTCCTTAGTATAAACTCCACAAATGAAACTAAATTAAACTAAATGAGACTGAATCAATGGGCATGACACGTCTGCCTGCGGCAGGCGAATGACACCATCTCTTTCATCTCCATATCTTTAATTACTGCAGACTAGACAATGTCACCGTTAAGGATTTTTTGCAGCATCTGTTTTCCACCAGTGCCTAGTTGAACACAACATTTATATTGACAGTTCCTCCATGGTGCTAGATGCCAAAACATATAGATATGTTTTTTTTGTTTCAATTTTTTATTAAATAAATAAAAAACACAATTAAGGATTTATCACAGCTTACCAGTGAGTATCAAGCCTCTCAGAATTATTTCAGTATGATAAATCACCTTTAGATGGCATGAGTGGTCTTTGTCAACACAGCCAGTAAGCTCCCCTCCTAATCTTGCTTCCTTTTCCAGTGATTAAAGTGTGTAAGCTGCCCCGTATGGTGATTATAGGCGCAATAAAGCAGTGTGGTCAGAGAAGCTTACTAATGGATAAAAACAGAGAGGAAGTTATAGACACAGCATCCTTTCAAGCTTTTTCTTAAAAAGTTTAGTATTAATGCATAAAAAGAATATTTTCTCAAGCAAAGTACCATTGTGGAAAACATTGTTTGGATTTTGCAGTTATCACAAATGCAAAATCAAAAGCCCCAAAGTTAAAGTTCTGCTTGGAATTCATACTTATGCAAGGAGCATTTTTTCCAGAGAGGATTTTAAGAAACTTGGCAATGATCAGCTGTTTTTTACTAAAGAATGGCAACAGCTAAAAACAGTTTTTCTAATGCAAGACTAGGGTTAAAGATTTATTTTCATATATCCTATGCCTATATAGCTACAGATTTAAATATTCTGCAGGCTTTCAAAGACGGGTCAATCCATCACAGGTGAAGTGACTTAAAGTCGCTTTGTTTTCATGGAAAGACATTAACCTGCATTCCGTTTCTTTCTCTCTACTCTTGTGGCTTCTATTACCCCCAGTTTCTTAATTTTAGGTTGGATTTTTATTTAAATTGTCTTTGACTTGGTGGCTGAGATTTTGCGTGTTACATCTAACCAAACTGCTCACCAGGGATTCATAACCGTAATAGTCATTGTCTCCTTTGCCAAAATGACGTTATTTAGAGTTGGCGGATTGATCCAATTATCGATATTATTAATACCAAGCAAGTACCGTAAATTACGGACTATAGTGCACACCTGATTATAAGCCGCACCCACCACATTTTAAGAGGATAACCGCTTTTGTACTTACACAAGCCGCACCTGTATATAAGCCGCATACGCCCACATTAAAATATGTAACACAATCACAAAATTAACCCAAACCAGACTTTGAGTCCCGCGATTGTAACTGAATATAAAGTACACAGTCCAAAAACCAGGTTAAGATTTGATGCAGACCTGCAGAGTCCGGGTACCGTTAAAAATAATCCAAAGGGAAAAAAATGTATATTTCCAAAGGTAAGGGTGGGAAAAATATATATCCACTATTGTCCGCTGCGTCCACAAACACGTCTCACCTTTACTCCACTTCCCGTCAGCCCCCGTGGTTTTCGACCCTTCTTTTTGATTCGCCCGTGGAAAACATATCAGAATAAGTCTCTAAAATAAATACATTACAAAAATATACAGTTGCAAATACATATTATACATGGTTACACATATTTACAAAGAAAGACGGTACACCGAGTTTTCAAAGCTTTAATAATAATATTATAACTTTCATCCCAAACCGTGCCTGTGAAGGGTAGCAAAACGCTACTAGCAACACGTCGCAACACAGTAAGGGGGTTTGTAAAAATAACATACCGTACATGTAGAAATCACGGTAAACCGTCCTCATCTTCCTCCTTATAAATGACATCATCAAAGTCGTCTTCCTTCAGTGTGGGAAAGAGACTTTGTCATATAGACGTCGTCCCACGCTCCCTTATTCAAAAACACGCTAGCAACACGCTCGCAAAGTAAAGTTTACGTGCAGTAGCTCTGTTTCCTTCTTTATCGGACTGCTCTATTGCTTTAAGCTTGAAAGCTGCGTCATGTGCCTGTCTTTTTGCAATTTGCATGATGAGGATATGTCTACCCTAATTTAATTTGTGCACAAGCTAAGAAGTTGCAGTCTTCCTCGGCGCATATATTCCACCGGTCTAAATCTTACCTTTTGTACTCGAGCGCCGCTGGCGGCTGTTAGAAAAATTACATAAATTGGCCGCATCACTGAGGGGTTGAACGTTTGGGAAAAAAGTAGCAGCTTATAGTCCGGAATTTACGGTACTTGGATAAGATCACTACTTTTGACTAAGGATCGACTTAACCCCTTCACCAATTTCCTTAGAGCTCCACTTCTATATGTAGATATTGCGCTCTCCTCACACTCACTGAGCGCTCCAAGGCCAATCTATAGGTTTATGCCTGTTTGTGTGACCAACAGTCACACTTTTAGCACGCCTCCCTACCTGGCCTGCTGCTGCACCTTGCCTTCCAGACAGAAGAGCAGGTCAAATCTACGTGAAAACCCTTTTCAGTATAAAATATGAGGCAAACACGATTTATTCTAAAACAGTTCTAATTTTTTTATCAACAAAAAAAGACAATGCCAGGCGTAAATATACTGTGGCAAATTTATATAAACACATCCTACATAAAGCAACAAGCTGCACCTAAACATGAGAACTGCAGTCTTTCCCAATACCATAGGAAGATTCAACCAAGTACATAGAGCAAATAATATTGGGTGAATGGTAAGAGTGGACAGATTTTATTTGGTCAGCGGTAGGGCTGGCATACCGCACACAGCACGCTTGCTTCTCTCTTGCATGCGCTTAATGCATTGAAGGGAAAAACTACCACCGGAAACTTCTCGATAGCAGTAATTTGTGACATTTTTAAAAAAGAGCTGTTTGTACCTTGTTCTAAAATGATTTATTTCCAAAAAATGAAGTTCAGAATGAGCCTCAACGATCTTGAGTAACTGCATTTGGTTATAAAGCTTCCTGACCGCTGCTCCAGACTGTCCACCCACCACAAAATCCAATTGGAAACATTGGACTCTCTTGACTTCTGCTTTGTAGCAGTTGTTGTTGTAGAAGGTTTTCTTTTTTTACTTTTTAGATTATATTGTTCACAGTATTTGCATTGTCTTACTTCATTTTCAAAATTGTATGCAATGCAAGGTATATTCGTCCCACAAAGGGGAAATTTATTTTGTTACAGCAGTACGACAGTGAAATATGAATAATGAATAACAGCTAGAATATGTACGGTATAAACAAGTATTTAGAAATATAAAATCTAAAAAAATAAAAACGAGAATATTTTCAATGGCAGTTGTGCAAAATAGTTAAAGTAAAGTGGCCAGTACAGTAATGTGCAAATATGCAAAGTCATGGAGGGTGTGCAGTCTATCGGGAGCACAGCTTATTATATAGTCTCACGGCTGCAGGAAGGAAGGACCTGTGGAAATTCTCCTTCACACCATAATCAGGTCGGGTTCGGGCATAAAACGTCAATCATGAAGTTGGGCCGGGGTTTTTACTCTCTCTTGATGTTTTTTGTTTGTTTTTTGTTTTTTTAATTATCCTCCACTCGTCATGTGTTCTTTGTTTTTTTTCCTTTGTGGAAGAGCTGCACGGCATTTGGGCTACCCTGAAAACCTCGGAAGAGTGATTTTTAAATATCACGTTTTTTCGAGGTAGTCAGTGTAGCGTGCATGCCGCACACCTCGAAGCCGAAGTGTGCACTACGGCGTCGGGCTGTTCGTTGTCGGAGACGGCGAAAATTACCCTTCCGATGTAGTCAGGGTTGCGTGCATGGTGCGTACCTCGGGACCGGGCTATTCATGCTTAGAGACGGATAAAATCATCTTTACTTTTCCGTTTTCCGTTTTTTGGGCTGGGTCACTCAAATCAAGTTGAGCTGTCAGGCTCCTGGCTGGTTTGGGTTTTTATACACTCGGGTCTGGTCGAGGCGGATCAGGCTGGATTTTTTAGGCCCGATCTTATCTCTAAGTCAAGTCATGTTAATCAGCCCTTACTCACGAGAAGTCTCAAAGGGCTTTTACAGACCACAGGCTACTATTACACCAAAGTAATACTAACGCTTGTGACAAGAGAAAGTATTGTACAGAGATTTAACTATTTGCAATGGTGTTCAAAAAAATCTATATTTGACATTCAAATGAAAGCTATTAATCAACCGAATAGATATAAAGAAAAAAAGTTTCAAAATGCTATATTTTTAGGACGTGTTATGGTAGAATTCAGGGGTACTTGAGCAGCTTGACCCAATGCTATTTGTAACGTGGAACCCCCTCTTTGCTTTTCCCATTGTTACGCATCAAATTGGAAACATGTTACAGATGATGAAAAATATTTCAAGCTGCCAAAAAGTAAAAACAAATTTACGACGGACCAAATGTCAACCTTCCGTCTAGCAATGTTCCCCTTGATGATCACCCGCTCAGATGCATATGGTAGCCATCTGCTCCTGGAACAACTGAACTGAGCCCAGTACTCCACGCAAGCATGTACCGTGACAACATGTTTTGAGCCTGCATCTTTCTTTAAAATTTTCTATTTCTCAGTTGATTTAAACGTATCACATAACAGAATACATGTAACGGCGTTAAGAAATCAGGATACCAAAAGAGTGTAATTGTTTTCCGTTACAGTTACAAAAAAATACATTCTCAAATTACAGGTATATTTAAAAAAAGAAAAAAAAACGATTCCGCTGACGGATGTCAATTTTAATTAAAAGTATATTCAAGGTGCACACTTAAATGACGTCCGGTGTGTGTTGGTTTAAATCCGCCTATTTTTTTCCTCTTTCGCATTAGTTTTGTTTATGTTACCCATTAAATTTTCTTTTCCATCTCATCAATTCCACCAACACACCCATTTGTGCGCTCACTCTCAGGAACCCCCATGCCGGAGATGCCTGAGTACAAAACCTTATTATATGACAAAACTAACGGAAAAGTGCCATATAATAAATTCGCAGCTAACGAGAAAAAAACAACAAATATGAACATATACACGAAATAACATGAAATAGAATGATTATTGCAATTTGATGCCTGGGAGTGTGTGCTCTTTGGCCTAG
The DNA here is from genome assembly GCF_059441175.1 of Urocampus carinirostris. NCBI lineage: Eukaryota > Metazoa > Chordata > Actinopteri > Syngnathiformes > Syngnathidae > Urocampus > Urocampus carinirostris. The sequence goes on from NC_142355.1 coordinate 40,365,838, forward strand.
CATCCTTTCAAGCAGCCATGCATTCATTCACATGTGTCTCACGATTACATATACATAATGGGCTAATAGACAATTGTTTCAATCCTAATTTAAATCACTGACACTAGAGAGACAGAGATAGATGACAAGACATCCCAGAGATTGTGAATCCAATATTGTTTCAAACACGCAATGTCAACTAAAACAGAGCATATCTTGTCTGCATGTAAAAGACAACATTTTATTTTTGCTCAATACACTATATTACTGTAGGATCAGCAAACAAGACAATTAGAAAAAAGCTTGAGAGAAGCAAGGAGAAATACATGGAAAACCAATGCTCGGAGTTAGGATAGTGCATCTATACAAACCATTCAAAGAAAGCCTTCCTGATTGTGAAAGACCTCACACAAACAAAACAGGCAAAAGTCAAAAGAATTCAGAATGAGGCAGGGAATAAACCAACTTAAGTAAAAGAGATCATGAATAGATTTACAGAATACAGCTCCAAACTCTACAACCACCCGAAACAGAGAGACCCCGAGGACCTTAAGATTTCTGACCCAGGGGAAAGTTATGACTTCCTTATCCTCAGAGAAGAAGTGCAGGCAGCAGTTAACTCGCTGAGGAACGGAAAGTCTCCAGAAATAGACAACATCGCATTAGAACTCATACAACTGGCCGAGATCATTCTCCCAGGCACAGCCCAAGAGGGCAGAGGGAGAGGAAGACGGAAAAAATGTGCCAAAAACATTAGGGAACGGACTGGTGCCAACTTTGCTACGACCAAAAAACAGGCCAGGTACCGTCAACAGTGGAGAATGCTGTCCAAAGTTGCGTCCCCATTGGTGCCCCGACGACCCATGTGGTTAAGAAATCCGTAACCCTTAAACCTTGATCACGATACTATATGGTTAACATTAAAGCACTTCTTGTTGGACTACAAGGTTAAAAAAGAACACACTCTGGGGCGGAGATTAAGGTTCTTGATTGTCCCTTCCATCGGAGGTGCGTGTTTCCAGGATCAGATCAGGAAGAAATCACGCTCCGCCTCTGGCAGAAGGCTCATTTATTGGAAAACACAAGAATTGGTTTATATGAACACAGGAAACAAATCTGATTGGTTTAGACAGAAATCACATGATTAATGCAGTGTATAATGTTGGTCGCTAGATGGCGTGCGAGTATTATAAATGAGCAATAAGGATAGTGAAACTTTGTAACATAATGCGTCTCTGTCAAGCTCTCGAGCGGCTTGGAATGTGGGAGGCATGGCCATCTTGATTAACAGCTCGCAGGCCCCAAGAGGAATGAGGAGAAGCCTGAGAAACTGTTAGTGGCCTTTCAAGTTTTAGCTTTTTATTTCAGAGACACCTTTTTTTGTGCTTGGGAACTTATTATTTTGACCTTGGAAGTGCTTGCCTCTGAACATAACTAGTAATCGTAAAACCACACACTTATTGAGTGTAAAAATATAAACGTATACAGATATAAGAGTACAAAAGTATAAGAGTATATAAAATTATAAGAGTATAAAAGGCACATTTAAACCATAATACAGTTCCCTCTATTTGTTTTTCAGGGTTAGTTTTCATTTGTCTGAAACAAAATTGATTAATTTTATTAATATTTATTAAATATTTTGTCTTTTATTGGAATATTTGGTATTGGAGTGTAAAGTCAATGCCCCCAGCCAACTCCAGCAAATCCGAACGGCCATGCACACGAAGTTACCAGACTTTCCAGCTGTATATTAAAGATATTAAACGCCAACGTGTTCATATGTACCGTAAATTCCGGACTAAAGAGCGCACCTGATTATAAGCCGCACCCATCACATTTTAAGGGGAAAACCGATTTTGTCCATACACAAGCCGCACCTGTATATAAGCCGCACGCACCCACATCAAAAATACACAAAATTAATCCAAGCCGCACTTCAAGGCCCGCGATTGAAACTTAATGTCCTTCATTGGAGCACAGAGTCCAAAAATCACAGCCGCCAAAATGAACGTAAAATGATATAGGTACTTAAAATATGTTGCAGACCTTCAGACTCTGGGTGCCTGTTGATAGTAATCCAAGGAAAGAAAGTGTATATTTCCAAAGGTAAGGGTGGGAAAAATATATATCCATTATTGTCCGCCGTGTCCACAAAAACTCACCTTTACCGGTCCCCACTTTCCCATTACCTCTCTTTTTTGCTCGTGCAGAATAAGTGTCTCAAATAAATACAAATAAATACATTACAAAAATATACAGTTGCAAATACATATTACACATATTTACAAAGAAAGACGGTACATCGAGAGAGTTTTCAAAGCTTTAATAATAATTATATAACTTTCATCCTAAACCGTGCCTTTAGGAGGTAGCCTCACGCTACTAACAACACGCTTGCATACTTGCTTGTTAAGGAAATAAATGCTGTATTTGTTGAAATCACGGCAGACCATCCGCTTCTTCCTCCTTGTCAATGAAAGCTAAGCTGTCTTACTCAATTTCGGAAAGAAACTTGATCATGATGACGTTGTTCCACGTTCTCTTACTTCAATACACCCCAGCAATATGCCCGTTTGCTGGGGTGTATTGAAGTAAAAAGTAGCGGCTTATAGTCCGGAATTTACGGTAATCAAAAGATTAAACATCGGCATCTGTGTGTCATGTTCATCCAAGGAATTAATCCATCGTGTGTCAAAGGGAAATTTTGCTTATAATTATTAACAACTCGTTGGAGAACTTTATTTTAGAAACCAAGACATCACTGGTTACTAAGATCACACCTATTTACCGGGACTTTCCACACCTATAAAACCAACATGCAAGCTCCAAATTCTCTCTTGCCTCAGTAATTTCATTATTGCTACCACATTTCTTTCCCCGTTCCCATTTTCACTGCGAGGGCTTGTGTCAACAATGTCCTTTATTTTTTTGAATTATTCAATTTTCCTTGCCATGTAAATAAATGTAGTTTGTTAGCATCAAACATGTGCAATATTTTGTGTGTGTCTCTACCATTTGCCTTACGGACTGATAAATCACTATCCGTATCAATTAACTTAAAGATATTTAGCTACCGTAGCAGCTAATGTGCACCACGATTTTGGCGTCTGTGGATTTCGAAGGAGAAAGCACGGAGTCGACGTCGCCGTAGACTCGGCGGACTTCTTCCGAAAACCCGTGCAGAAGGGAGGCTGATTTGTTCTGCTTTCCGAGTTCTGCCATTGTTGGGGCTGCGTGGGGAGAGACGAGTCTACTACGTTCGCTGCACAACTGCTATTTAAGGTCAACAAAACCATAGTGCCAGAAAACATCCGTAAATTATTCATTCGGAAAGAGGGAAATTGTAACTTAAGGGGCTGTAGTGAATTTATAATCCCGAAGGTGAGAACCACAAGGAAAAGTATGTGTGTGTCTGTGTGTGGAGTCAAGCTTTGGAACGGTTTGCAAGACGAGATCAAACGGTGTCCAACTATTCACTTGTTCAGGTTTAGATACAAAGGAACATTCCTGGCGGAATAAAGAGATGAGGAGGGTGGGGTATGAGTGGTGCGGGAGATTGGGAATAGTGCGTCTAGTTAACTTTGTGTTATTGTTGCTATTCTTATATCATAACTGTTATTATTAATATCATTACAATTGTTGTTATACCATTGGTGTATTTGGTGGGGAAGATGAATGGGTAGGTAATATAAGCATTTGATTCTGACTACCCCTTTTCGAACATATTTTGTAAAATTATTTTTTTGTTGAGTTATTGTTTTTGTTCTGTTTTTATTTTGATGTTCGAATAAAGTTTTCATTTATTCATTCATTCTAAGTTTGAAATATGTGTTGCTTCCTTCACGATAAATGTATATGAGGCTATGTTGAAGTAATTCGGGTGGAAACTGTGAGCACTACCTGCTGGCTGAATCGGTAACCACAGAATCAGATTCTGAATTAAATAAATACAATTTTAGACAATTACTCTAAAACAGTAATCTAAAAGTAATGAAAAGTAATCAGGTGCCATTGCTGCAATATTATGTAATTTCGATTAAATTACTTAACTTTTCAACAAGTAACAAAAAAATGTATAGGATTACATCTTTAAATTAACCGCCGACCCTGAGTATCACATACACTTATTGACTCACTCACTAACATCACATTTGTCAAACTCATGACCCGCGGGTCAGTTGTGGCCTGCAACAGCATTTCATGTGGGCCGTGAGAAAATGCATTGATTTACTAGTCTGGCCCCTGTGTGTATGTTTCTTTCTACCACGTGGCCCCCAAGCTAAATGAGGTGACACCTCTGGAGTAGATTAAGGCAGTGGTCCCCAACCTTTTCTGTACCCCGGACCCGTTTAATATCTGACAATGTCAATCATAGCCGTGCCACCTTTTTTTAAATTTTTAGATACAAGTCACATATATATGACTGCAACAAAACTATAGACAACTATAGAACTACAAATAAAAACACAGAACACAGATTTTCTGTTGAATGAATGGTCTTTATAGTCATTTTACAATAGTACAACCAAATTGAAGAGCTTCTCCTTTCATTGAAAGAAAGCGATGTAGAAAGCAGCCGGCTAGCCTCACATCGGAGGAACTTGGATCGAGCCAGGTTTTTGTAATGTTTAAAATACAACCGTCACAAAAGTAGCGGATATCCCACAATTTGTATCTCCAGGTTATTTGTCTTATGGGTAATGGATCTGGCATTTGTGAAATACAAGTTCGGCAGGGGTGGCTTTTGTGAGAGTTGTTACATAGCCCAGCTGCAGTAGGCCAGACCTGTAGCCTCGCTATTGCTCTCCCTACTGACGTCGCCTCAGTCTTTCCCGGGACCTGCTAACAATCCACAGAGCACTCGTTTGCGATCAGCATTTTCTTGCGCTCTTCTGACTTTCTTCAGAGTCTGATTTAATTGACCTGTGTGCCCACCCTTCTCTTTGACTTACAGAATACACCAACCCATCACAAGTCCCACACAGACAGCCACGCCAACACATCAAACACACACATGAAAAACCCTCAGTGACCTGCCCTCGCGATACAATTTGGTGCAGAACACATTGAACGGTGAAAATTAGCAAAGTACCAAAACCGCAAAGAGTAAATAAACCGCAAAAAATACAAAAAAAAAGTCAACGTTTTTCGTAAAATAAGGCAACTTTCATTTATTTCTGTGCATCTTAGTACCAAACAACCTGCGACCCAATACCAGTCTACGGCCTGGTGGTTGCTGACCCCTGCATTAAGGAACCACCGGTGCTTTGTGCACATCTTAATCAGTCCCTTTAAAATAGATGTTAAAAGCAGGGTAGGAGAGAGGTTGGCATTCATACTCAACTGATCCATTTAACCTCGCAGAGCTCTCGGTCACGTCACAACCCTTAAGCGAAATAATGCATTGTTTCATGTGTAATTCCTTCAAGTTAAAAAAAATGCAATGTACTGTACTTATTCTTGGATACCGCGCACTCCTGTATGATGCGCACCACCATTTTCTTTTTCACAAAAAATCGGCCTTAAATTGTGTTGCAATTTTTCTCATCTTAAACTAAGCTTTATAAGTGACTAATGTTGTCTATTCCGTGCTGCCAGATTAAAATAATTTATTCCACCCATCCATTTTCACCCGCTTATCCGGGTCCGGCTCGTGGGGTAAGCAGCATCAACAGGGAAACCCAGACCTCAGCTCATCCAAAAAGAGTCTGAAGCGTTCCCAGGCCACCCTAGAGACATAGTCTCTCCACAGTGTTCTGGGTCATCTCCGGGGTGTCCTGCAGTTGTGACATGGCCGGAACACCTCCCTAGAGAGGCCTCAGGGAAGCATCCTTATCAGGTGCCCGAGCCAACTGAACTGGCTTCTCTCAATGCAGAGGAGCAACCGCTCTACACTGAGTCCCCCCTGGATGACGAAGCTTCTCGCCGTATCTTTAAGGGAGAGCACAGCCACCCTGCGGAGGAAACCTATTTAATCCGCTTGTATCTGGGATATTGTTCTTCCAGTCATGACCCACTCTCCCACCATAGGTGAAGGTAGGAACGTGGATTGACCGGTAAATCGAGAGTTTTGCCTTTCGGCTCAGCGCTTTCTTTTACCACAACAGATCGGTACACGACGGTAGAGGCTTCACCAATCCATCTGACGATATCCTGTTCTATCCAACCCTTCCTCGTGGACAAGACCCAGAGATACTTGAATTTCTCTACTAGGATCTCATCCCCAACCGTGAAAGAGCATGCAACCCTTTTCTTTCTGATAACAATGGTCATGGACTTCGAGGTGCTGATCTTCTTCCTGGCCGCCTTACACTCGGCAGTAAACTGCTACAGTGAGACAGAAAATCACGGCTTGAGGAAGCCAACAGCACTATGTCATCTGCAAAATGCAGAGATGCAATTCCGAAACATCCAAAACGGATGCCTTTCCCCGCCAAGGCTGCAGCTAGAAATTCTGACCATAAAAGTTATGAATAGAATTGATGACAAAGGGCAGCCCTGGTGGAGTCCAACTCCCACTGGAAATGTGTACAACTTACTGCCAACAATCAGATCTAAGTCTGGAACCGGGCATACTGGGACAACACAACATTTATAATGTATTTATTTGATGTCCTTTCAACATTTTATCCGGTGCTAACAAATAATCAGTTTCAGTTAATAAAGCCATTATGACTAACATCGTTACGTAACAGTATTATTTTTCAAGTAACGGGGTAATCAAATTTTTATTTTTGTTTGCCATTACTGTGACTGACAGTCAAAAGCGATGCGTTACTTAGTCTATTAGAAATCGGCATAGGTAAACAGGAAATCCTAGCCTTTTGGCATATTTATTCACCAACAACACATAAACGTGAAGACTAATCACATTTAACTTAACACGGCAGTCACCTACAATAACACAAAACGATGCATGTAATGACGTCACACAATGGAGAATGTCCTACCGTTATGTCACGAGTAAGAGCACTATTAAATTACCAATACTTAACATTTCATTTGGGGAAACTAGTGTAGGATTCTTTATCAGTGGTTCCTGCGTTTTTAAACACCAATTTTTTCAAAACTGCGGGATGGAAGGATAGAGAGAAGGTGAGGATAGAGACGGAGGGAAAGGTGGAAGGTAGTGAGAGTGGTAGAGAGAGGGATTGGATATCCATCCATCCATCCATTGTCTTCCGCTTATCCGAGGTTGGGTCGCGGGTGCAGCAGCGTTAAAAGGAAAGCCCAGACGTCCCTATCCCCAGCCACCTCCTCCAGCTCATCCGACGGGACCCCAAGGCGTTCCCAAGCCAGCCGAGAGACATAGTCCCTCCAACGTGTCCTGGGCCGCCGCCGGGGCCTCCTGCCGGTGGGGCATGCCCGGAACACCTCCCGAGGGAGGCGTCCAGGAGGCATCCTTATTAGATGCCCGAGCCACCTCAACTGGCTCCTCTCAACGCGGAGGAGCAGTGGCTCTACACCGAGTCCCTCCCGGATAACTGAGCTTCTCACCTTATCTCTAAGGGAGAACCCAGCCACCCTGCGGAGGAAACTCATTTTGGCCACTTGTATCCGGGATCGAGTTCTTTCGGTCATGACTCAAAGTTCATGATCATAGGTGAGGGTAGGACCGGTAGATCGAGAGCTTTGCCTTTCGGCTCAGCTCCCTCTTCACCACGACAGACCGGTACAGGGTCCGAATGACGGCAGACGCTGCACCGACCCGTCTGTCGATCTCCCGTTCCATCCTACCCTCACTCGTGAACAAGACCCCAAGATACTTGAACTCCACCACTTGGGGGAAGACCTCCTCCCCGACCCGGAGGGAGCATACCACCCTTTTCCGACTGAGAACCATGGCCTCGGACTTGGAGGTGCTGATCCTCATCCCGGCTGCTTCACACTCGGCTGCGAATCGCTCCAGCGAGAGCTGAAGATCACGGCCTGAGGAAGCCAACAGCACCACGTCATCTGCAAAAAGCAGTGACGCAATGCTGAGGCCCCTAAACCGGACTCCATCCCCGCCAAGGCTGCGCCTAGAAATTCTGTCCATAAAAGTTATGAACAGAATCGGTGACAAAGGGCAGCCCTGGCATCTTCCCTCACCATCGAAGCCAACTCACCACCAGGTGGTGATCAGTTGACAGCTCCGCCCCTCTCTTCACCCGAGTGTCCAGAACATGCGCCGCAGGTCCGACGAAACGACGACAAAGTCGATCATCGAACTACGGCCTAGTGTGTCCTGGTGCCAAGTGCACATGTGGACACCTTTATGTCTGAACATGGTGTTCATTATGGACAAACCATGACGAGCACAGAAGTCCAATAATGAAACACCACTCGGGTTCAGGTCAGGAGGGCCGTTCTTCCCAATCACGCCCCTCCAGGTCTCACTGTCATTGCCCACATGAGCGTTGAAGTCTCCCAGTAGTACGAGGGAGTCCCCGCGCTCTCAAGCACACCCTCTAAGGACTCCAAGAAGGGTGGGTACTCCGAACTGCTATTTGGTGCATAAGCACAAACAACAGTCAGGACCCGTCCCCCCACCCGAAGGCGGAGGGAGGCTACCCTCTCGTCTACCGGGGTGAACCCCAACGTACAGGCGCCGAGCCGTGGAGCAATTAATATGCCCACACCGGCTCTGCGCCTCTCACCACGGGCAACTCCAGAGTGGAAGAGAGTCCAACCCCTCTCGAGAGGACTGGTACCAGAGCCCAAGCCGTGCGTAGAGGTGAGTCCGATTATATCTAGTCGGAATTTCTCAACCTCACGCACCAACTCGGGCTCCTTCCCTGCCAGAGAGGTAACGTTCCATGTCCCAAAAGCCAGTTTCTGTAGCCGGAGATCGTCGCGCCAAGGACCCCTCCCTTGGCTGCTACCCAGCTCTCTGTGCACTCGACCCCTTTGGCCCCTCCTACAGTTGGTGAGCCCATGGGAAGAGGGTCCCACGTCGTCCCTTCGGGCCGTGCCCGGCCGGCCCCCGTGGGTAAGGGTCCGGCCACCAGGCGCTCGCCAGCGGACCCCACCTCCAGGCCTGGCTCCAGAAGAGGGCCCCGGTAACCCGCGTCCGGGCGAGGGAAATCGAGGACCAAAGTTCTGTCTCATCATAAGGGGTCTTCTGATCTGCGTTTTGTCTGGCCACTCACCTAGGTCCTGTTTGCCATGGGTGACCCTACCAGGGGCTTAAAGCCCCCAAAAACATAGCTCCTAGGATCATTGGGACACACAAACTCCTCCACCACGATAAGGTAGCAGATCAAGGAGGAGAGGGATCGGATTGTCACTTTATATTATTTTACTGGTTTTTTTAATTTATGAACAAAATATTTGAAGTGCAGTTGCAGATTTCTACTTGACCAGTTGTGTTAGGTTGTGAGAGTTTGATTTATTTTTCAACACACTTATATATATTTTTTAACTGTTTACTTTCTTGTGTAAAAAGTACTGTAGCATATGTCTACTTGAGAAATTGTCTGATTAGAGCTTGTGATTTATTCCATAGAGCAAGTAGGTGAAGTAGTGGGCACGCTGTATGTATAGATCAGCTCATTCCTACCACTTACCCAATCAAATTGCTCTAAATGCTTTCCTGGAGTTTTTGCGTTTTTAAACTTTGTTCTGGCAGCACGGCGGTGCAGTGGTTAGCGCGTGCTCGGCACAGTTCTAAGGTCTTGGGAACCTCCTGTGTGGGTTCAAATCCAGCTACCGGACTTCCTGTGCGGAGTTTGTATGTTCTCCCCGTGCTTGCGTGGGTTTCCTCCGGGCACTCCGGTTTCCTCCCACATTCCAAAGACATGCATTTCAGGTGAAATTGTCCCTAGGTGTGAATGAGCGAGCGAGTTGTCTGTCCCTGTGTGCCCTGCGATTGCCTGGCAACCAGTTCAGTGTGTCCCCTGCCCACTGCGTGATGATTGCTGGGATGGGCTCCAGCACCCCCGCGAACCTACTGAGGATAAGCGGTGCAGCTAATGAGATGAGATGAGATAAAATTTTGTTCTGTGGGTTTTCATTACAAAGTGGCTCAACAGTGAACATAGATTGTTTAACTTTCACATAAAGGATTCTTTAGCCATGTACAGCTAAAACAGGGTATGTTGATGTGACACCTTGACTGCAAACTATAGTGAAACCTATGCCCTATTCATACTTGACTGAACGCTTTGGTTATACTGCGAAACCCCATTATACACATGCTAACAACAGCAATATGAAAAATGAAGTACACCGTTTTGCAAGTTCTGTTTTATGTCTGAGCCAGATGTACTCATGAAAAGAGCCATATATGGCTTGTGAGCCATAGGTTACCGACCCATGCTCTGTTGTCTCATTTTGGCCTGCTGGACTGTCTTTTGGCACTTTGAGGGAGTTTTTACCATTCGATCCACTTGCTCCTTTGTTTTGTCTCTGTGTGTTTGCTTGCCAAACCTGCATTATACACAAATAAGAAGGGCCTCATCACTTGCAAATTAGTGTAGATTTTGATACCAACATTTTTACGGTAGAGCACCAGGATATGACATTAAGACCTTCCTATGTGTGGATGGCAAGATTAAATTGCTGCATGGCAGGGGATAGAAACCTATGGTAATCACCTAATGTGTTACAAACCCATGGAACCCAGGTAATAACATTAAAATATTGAATATTATCCATCCATCCATCCATTATCTGTACCGCTTATCCTCAGTAGGATCGCGGGGGTGCTGGAGCTCATCCCAGGTATCTCCGGGCAGTGGGCAGGGGACACCCTGAACTGGTTGCCAGCCAGTCGCAGTATTGAATATTAGTAACAAATTATCAAATAGTAAGTACTACTTATTTGCAAATCATGTAAAGGAAAATGTGATTGTATTTACCAATGGTGTGACATGACTTGATCTTATACAGTGGAGTAGAGGGTGGATGCAAATCGTGGAGGAGGTGGCATATTAAAATTAGAAGTGATTTTAAAACTTCCACTTTCAAGGATTGTCATGTCCTTAAAATAATTTGTTCTTTAATCTCTTTATTGTGGATTGGTTAGAGCCATATTCCTTAACAAGGGTAAGGATTCATGAGCATTGTTAGTATTTCTTCATCATTTCCATTTTTTTTTTCCATTTGTATCATCTTCTTGCTTCACGATTTGCCATCACTGCAAGCTTAAAAATACAGTACGAAAAAATCCAATATTTATACTACAATCAAGTTTGTTGTTAAGATCATATGGTCGTGAAATGCTGTAACAAGGGGCTGAAAAACATTGTATTCCACATCCTAATGTGAAAATTTTGTAAGCTAGGCCACCAATTGAACCGTGTACTGTACTATTATTGGACTATGCACACAACCTATTCTGTGCGCTTGCTTCTCTTGTCACTGACACAGAGGAACATTTTTTGAGTGATGGCTTAATGGAGCTTCTGCACATTATTTATTCTTCAGCAACAATGTCTAGCCAGCAGCAACTTTCAGCCTCCTTTCGTCTCCCCTGCCATTCTATTTACAGACTTTAGAACGACACCTTTGTCTATGTTTGTGAGAGGGGTTTCATTGAAAATGTTGTGCAGTGATTCATCTCCAGTGTTGGAAATAAGTCATATAAAATATCATAGTTACGTAACGGCGTTATTTTTTTCAGTAACCAGTAATATAATTATTTTTCCGCCGTTACAATGCCGTTGCCTTGACCGACTGTCAAAAGTGTGTAACGTATGTAATTGTGCGTGTTTACGTGCATTTTTGTGTGTCTTTACATAGGTTTTGTGTCTTTACGTACGTTTTTGTGAATGTATATGTACGTTATTGTGCCGTTAACATACGTTTTTATGTGCATTTATGAACGTTTTGTGCATGTTTATGTACCTTCTTGACAGATTAATTTGGGATATTAATCTCTGGCTGATATGAGAGTCAAGGAGGCCCCCAGTTACCGCGGGGAGAAAAACGGACCCACTCCTTCGAATGACTCCTCTTTCTCACCGTGGCCCAGTGACGCGATTGTTTTTATTTAGAAGAAGTCAAGTAGTTGTAAAAACATACCATGATGAGTTTCCTGTACCCTTCAAAATAAAGACTGAAAGTATGCGTGTTTTTAAACAGAATCATATAAAAGAGTAGAAAAATAGAGAATAAGTAATAAAAAATAGTATGAAATCAAGTATATTCCACCAGAGCCATTTGTAACATGAGTAATTGAGAAAATTACAAACAACTAGATGTAATATACCTTACACTGCTGTGCATGTTTACATACGTTTTTGTGTGTGTTTATGTACATGCTAATTAGTTTTTTTTATTATATTATTTACTGTTTATTTTTTTTGCATTTTAACCGTAGGATGGATGTGTTGCCGGTGAGGTGCAATAAATATTACAAGGTTCTATAAAACAACTACCTGTCTGTTCTTCTTTATTCAACTGACATGAATGCTGCTTCGAAAATTAAATTTTTTTTCACATTAATCTTTGGAGTAAGTTTTGAAAGTAACAGAAATAGTTGCTATTCTAGGTAACTAGTTACTTTTACTATGGAACAGGGGTCAGGAACCTATGGCTCGCGAGCCAGATAGGGCTCTTTTCATGAGTACATATGACTCAGAGATAAAATTCCACTTTTACAAATTTCCTCTGTAGCATTCCAAATCTTATTAGCTCAAAGTCGCGTTCTGTGCCTGCTTAGCAACGCAGATATTAGAATCTTTTCGGTCCAGTATATAAAGGGTACAGTCTTGACTACAGTTTACAGTCAAGGTTGATGCCAACATATTCCGTTTTGGCTGTACGTTGCTAAGGAATCCTTTATATGGAAGCTCATTTAATAATGTATGCTCACTGTTAAGACAATGTATGATAAAAAAAAATCACAGAACGAACTGAAACTTTAGCCAAGCAGACAAATTAATTCAAAAAGTAATTCCGTTACTATTTCAGTTACTTTTTGGAAGAAGTAATGAGTAACTATAACTAATTACTTTTAGATCAGGGGATGGTGTAATAGCAGTCTGTTGTCTGTAATAGTATGTGGTATGTGCAGCCCTTTGAGACTTTTTGTGAAAAAGGGCTATACAAATAAATATGATTTGACTTGATGTTTAAAGTAACATACCCAACCCTGTTCGTTTCAAAATGAAAGCTCTGTAAATGTTGCTTCTAAACAAAAAATAAAGGCAAATTCTCAGTAGCACTAAAAAGACGCATGCCTCTCAGGAGACGCAGGTTGCCAACCCAAAGACTTACCCAATCATTTAGATCAAAATATTTGCAGTCAGACTAAGACCATACTCTGATTTCTGTGCACATTTGTATGACTTTGGAATGAAATCGGGACAATAACTTACATATTTATGTACCTTTTGTGTCAAAAAGTAGTGATGCAGGAGGGAACAGACAAAAGAGAAGGCTTGAAAATGGGACAACCCCAAAATATCAGGCACTCCACAGTCGGGTCCAATTGACTCTGATTAGTCGCTGCAAAACAGTCAGCAGCTCTTAAAGGGCAGGCTAACCTAACAAGGAAAACGTATAACTGATAACAATATACAGTACAAATGTGCTCTTTCAGGCATGTTTTTAAAGTCCGTTTTGTAAGTTATAACCCATATTTTAAGACTCAAAATAAGGCTGCAAATAACGATTGCCATATTTCACAACATTAATGTGCACATAAAAGTCTCCGATTTTTAATTCCGATTTTCGGGTGAAATCCGATGTTTTGCGAGATTGTTCACATTTCCAACTAAACGACTTGTATGCAATCTCCTGTAACTTTTAAGCATCTTGTGTTTGAACGTCACAAGTTTCCCGCATCCGCAAATTGTTTGCGGAAGTACTCATGGACGCTAATGCCGTCACGTATCTAGCAATTTGTAAGGTGCCAGAGGCTGAGAAGAGTTGTCCCCCCAAATATTAGTTAAATCCCATACCTAATTTGTCCGATTTTCAAAGCTTCCGTCTGCCACGGTGTGTTGATTTCTAAATTCACCTACGCAGAAGAACATGGAAAGCTTCCAAGAGAGAATGGAAGATAAATAAATCTACGGTTCGCAAGTGGACGAAGCTGAAAATCAAGCAGTGCATCATAAAAAAAGACTTCAGACCCTGTCTTGCACATCGCTACATTTTTGTTTTGTTTTTTTCAAAAATATTACACTCTCTTTACCCATCACATTCTACCTAATTCAGGTGTTTTATTCATTGTGCATTGTCGTATGTAGTGCTTAAAGAAACTGTTCTGTTGAAGGATTTTGAGATAATATTCCAGCAAGTGGAAAATGTTATTGTAGGTCAGCATCATTTGGAAAAAAAGAAAAAACCTGCAATCTGGACACACGATACTGACAACATGGTGCAAATGCAAACAGACGCTAGCTGGCTGGCATGTAAGCCCTTCTTTAGTTACTACCTAAAGGCGTTCAGTGCTGTGCTTCAGGACCGCCACTGAGTCACCTTGCCCCAGTCTACCCTAAGAGCAGTAGGCAATTCACTGTCAGTTCTGCCTTCATCGTTTTGGCCCAAAACCAAAACTGAGGAGCCGGTCAGCTAAACGTTTTACTTTTGCATTCATGCTTTGCAGATTTATTCAGAAATGGCATGAACAATAGCTTTGTTAGGTTTAAAGGTAATGCCAGACTCTTAAGCACGCAACATGAGGGAATAGGCAAAAAAACATGTTCCATTTAGATAATGCATTTTGAAGACAGTGTGTTTGTCTTTCTGATCTGTCACTTCATCGGAGGAACACCAGCACCCTAGCAGTCGCCATGTTCTTTTATTTTTTAATCAGTCAAAGAGGTTACAAGTGTGTAAACAAAGTTTCGGTAGTTTTTGTGGAGAATGCCCAGGTGTTGTGTTTCAGGTAGATGTATTAATGGTACAACAGGGTGTGCTGCCAAAAAAGGGCTTGTTTGGAAAAATGCACGGGAGCCGCCAACATGGCTACCCGTCACATATCAACAAAAGGCGGTCGACGCTTCGGTGGACAAATGTCGGACTGGCCCACCAAAAACACGCAGCAAAAGCTATGGCAAAAAAACAAACAAACAAAAAAAAAAAACAACAAAACGAAACCCACCGGGAATAAAATAAAGTACACGGCAAAACTTGTGCCAAGCTAGCCAGCCAAACAACACAACGGAAGGCAGCCAACAAGTGCCAACCGGGAGCAAACAAAACAGGAAAGCCCTCAGCAGCTCCGACGCTAACGTGAAGCTAGATGGACAAAATTATACCAACAGCAACACATAAGGCCAAAAACACAAATAATAAAGTAGAAATGAGCGGTATAGAATCGCTCTTTACTGAAATCGCTCTGTTTTAGAGTTGATCTCACATGTTGTGTTAATGGGATTTGCCATTTTAAGAGTGTTCCTTCATTTACGTCACAGTGCTACTGCAAGCAAACCAGTTTGGTCAACTTTGAGACAAAATTTCTAAATTGAAAACATGACTTACCAAGTTGAAACAAAGACTTGTCATTTTGGCAGCACTGCCATGTTCACTGACAAATAAATTTTAATTTGAGTGAATTTAGCACAAAAAAATGGTTCTTGCAGGTAATCTATGGTGTTTTGCTACTAGTCTGATTTGTTTTGTGAAATGACAAATCGCTTTGAGAATTTCAAGCTTGATCTGAGAAATTTGCTATTATAATTCAGAAAATTTGTAAACAATTGTTGCACCTCTAGAGTCATGTTACCAAAGTAATTGACTTCATTATTATCCGTGTGCCTTTGCACTGTATCAGAACTGATCAATTATTTTTCATACTATGATCTATAATGTAAATTTTACAAAGTGTTTGCATTCGCTTGTGTAGTCATCAGCTACGCGAACTTGTGTAGTGATCGGGTATTGTGTTTCCAGATTCTTTGTTCACACTGGTCAGTAGTTCAGAAAAGGTTGGGGACCACTATTCTAATATGTGCAACTAAATAAAGAAGCACATCAGCCTGTGAATCCTGCATCCAATAGTGTAAAACACAAGTGTTGTATCAACAGTTCTTTACATCATACTATTAATTTGTGATAATTATTAGGTATTGCAATAATATTTGAGAACAGGAGACACAAGAGAAAAAAGTATTTGCATTATGTAAGCACTTTGGTAGACAATAAATGTTAAGCTGTTTAAAACATTATTGCTAAGGTGCCTTTTTTTAGTATGACAGTCTAAAACAGAAGTGACACTTTGTTTAAGTGCTGGAGCCATATGGTAGAACAACCACTCCTTATATTATTAGGATCAAAAGTGTCCATAGCTGCAGGGCTGGGAGATAAGAGTTAGAGCGCAACGCCGCCCAGAGACAGTTTGCTCATATGCATTTTTGCATGCAGAACATTTAAAAAGAGTGGCTGCTCGCCTCTCGATTGTTTTTGTGAGCTCAGTCCAAGAAACACACTTGGCACACACGCTCGACAAGACGACATATTTTGGTTTGATCTACCTTTAGAAGTCTTTACTTGTTATTATTATAGCATTACATTATGCTAATGGTCCTGCTGTTCCTGGGCCAAATACATATTACAGAAGAATGTGGCGCTGGGGATTGTGAAAGGTTCAAGACGCTTTTAGGGAATAGATTTACTCCATCCATACAATCAAAAAAGAAAGCAATAATCCCCTTAGTTTTGCTTTATGGCAGCCAAGAATTACTACTATTTTTTTGTAATTGATCTGCCAGACATGGCGGGGATATCAGGATTAAATATGTAGTTGTTCAAGACACCTGACACTTGAAGCAGATGGTAGTGTCTCCTGTTCTTTGTTGCACATCGTCAGTGGGTGTCAGCTCTCAGGTCTGGTGCTTACTAAGCAGCAGTTTTGTGCTTTGGATATGCTAAATACCTGGTTATTATCATCAGGGAGAATGCACAGGAAACTTTGAAGCGTTTGGGTCAGATTGGCATATTGAGAGAGTATGCTTTAAAACGGCTATGAGAAGTCATTATGCTAAAGCAGCAGTTTGTTTATCTACTGGAGTTAGTACAGGGGCCAGCAACCGCTCTTTAGCGCTTTGGTAGTGGCTCACCAAAAAAAAATTCTGGAATGTTTGGAAATGGTAAGAGATGGGGGAGGGAAATATCAATTTTTTTTAATGTGATTGTTTTCTGCAGGAGGACAATAGAGTTTATTTGGGGGTAAAGGGAATGACAAAAGGCACTCCCCACATGTGAAGGCAAGTATACGACTTACGAAAAAATAATCAGGCCGGGGAAACACGTTCTGCTGGCAAAATTCAACCATTTAAGAAAACATCAACGACAGGTTTAGTCGGGGCAAACCTGTTTACGGCCATACACCCTGAGATTCCCCGATCTCGGAAAGCTAAGCAGGGTCAGGCCTGGTTAGTACTCGGATGGAAGGACCCTTTGGAATACCAGTTTCTGTAAATAGGTCACATGGTTGTGCCCCATCTACAGATCTATACTCCTAAAAAAACATACATTTCCAGGGGTTGTCTGATCATTAAGTTGGCAGCACAGAGTATGAGCGGGTTCAACCATGGCCAAGACAAAGTATTCAAAAATAGACTTTTGTGAGATGTCTGTGATCTATTCGCAGATGAGCTTTTTTGATGATGATGATGATGACCAATTGCCTCACAAAAAACAGCAAAGCACGTGAAAAACAACCAAGCACAAGGTTACTTGACCACATGCTATTATAGGCTTGGACAGAATAAGCATATGTGACTTAGGGTTATCGGGGAAAAGTCTATGTGGCCATGGCACACAATTCAAATGGCATACCCCTTGAATTTGATTAACTGATTAAACTTCTTTATACCCAAGGTCTAATCACTTTTATTGTGACATTTAGACTTTGTGAGTCTGTTCCTAAGGCTTTAAAAACTTGCCTTTAAAAAGGTCACAACTGGGCTGCAAGAGGAGTAATTTTCTTGATGGCTATGCGTTACTTGAGGAGTCTCAATCCTTAAAATGCATAAAGTTTCTTTACATTTTTATGTGGTTAAATGTATTATTTGTTTACACTGATGGACAGGAGGCTATGTAAATCAAGGAAAAAAGCCTCAACATCAGCTTTTGTCATGAATGCAAAACATGTACAGTTTTCTCATTCCACTGGCATTTTGGTACTTTTGTGATTTAAAGTAATCTAACCTTTACAAGAAACCAATTCTTAAATGACCAAAATGATCTTATATGTCAGATGATTTTGATCCTTTTGAAGGACAAATAGTTTCTGATTTTAAGACCTTTCACTGTGGTTGTTGAACTGATTTTTTCAATTGGGAGATGGAATAAGAGCTTGTTCTGTCCACTCCACGCATCAGCCCGGTATTGCAGTTCCTCCTGGAACGGTGCATTCGCAATGATCGCTACTTGGCTCTGTGGCTAGGACCTTGACTCAGCCTCTTGGTTGAGATCAAGTGTCTCGGCCCCTTGGCTTTGTAGCGTAATATGATTTGGCCGATAATGGATAATTGATAAAGAATATAGAACAATAAACCTCTCAGCAAGGAAGCCTGGACGTCCCTATCCCCAGCCATTACGACATAACGACAGGATCCCGAGGCGTTCCCGGGTCAGCCTAGACACATAGTCTCTCTAGTTTGTCCTGGGTCGTCCCCTGGGCCTCCTTCCAATGGGACATTCCATGAACACCTCCCGAGGGAGAAGTTCAGGAAGCATCCTTTTCAGATACCCTAGCCACCTCAGCTGGTACCTCTCAACACGGAGGAGAAGCAGCTCCACACTGAGCGTCTCATCTTATCACCAAAAAAAAGCCCAGCCACCCTCCGGAGAAAACTTATTTAATCCGCTTGTATCTGAGATATTGTTCTTTCAGTTATGACCTACACATCCACCATAGGTGAGGGGAGGAACGTAGACAACTGGTAAATTGAGAGCTTTGTGTTTTGGCTTAGCCCTTTTTACACCACGACTTATCGGTACAGGGGTCCACATGACGGTAGACGCTGCACCGATCCGGCTTTCAATCTCCCATTTTAACCTACCCTCACCCTTGTACTAATTATATATATATATATATATATATATATATATATATATATATATATATATATATATATATAAAACTGCAAGTTCATTTGCCTGAAGTATGATTCATTTAATTTTACTTGAGTCATTTTGCCATTGTAACTGCATTCTTTCTTATTTTACCTAAAAATAATGGTAAAATGTTAAAACAAATATATGATGCAAGTAGTTTCTCATATGTTCAAATGGTACGTTTTACAGGGTATGCATTCAGTTACTATTCTGTTCAATTTGTGTTATTTTCAAAAAATGTAATAGCACTTAACAAATACATATAATAATTACAATAAACATTTTTCAGATTCAGATTCAGATATACTTTATTGTCATTTGTGTACACGTGTATACAGAACGAAATGTGATTCCGACCCGCACAGTTTCCTTGAGCGTCAGCCGGGATAGATAAGTTTAACCATGTCTTCGTCAGAATTATAGCGCAGCAGTTCGTCATCTCGCGGTTCGATGTTAGTTCCAGTTGTAAATGGTCCAGTTTATTGTCCAGAAAGCGAACGTTGGAGAGGAAAATGGATGGGAGAGGCGTTATGAAGGGTTTAGCCTTTAGCCTAGTGGTTAGCCCGGCCCAACAACCTCGCTTCCTCCTCCGGTCACACGGCTCTCTTGCCACTCTGCTAAGTAAACACTCCCGAGTGGTCGTAGCACCGAGCGCTTGATTTCTGGATGATCGCATATCCAGCAAAAAAATTGCGATCGTATAGTAATCTGCGGTTTGAGTTGACTTTGTTCGCCGTCAAAACTGAGTCGAAGACTGGGTTTTATGACCGAAGTGTAAAAAACTGTGGCGAGCCGATGTAGCCGCAGCCGAACAGGGGCGCCATCTTGTATTTTTGTCTCAGTTGTCCTGTTATTTGATTAGTTTACACTTTTTAAACAGAATATAATTGTTGTGTATGTCGTAGGGTTGTAGTAGAATTCAGAGACAGGCACGGACGGTACATTCATAGAGTGTTTACTTAACTTCTTCCTTGGTAGTTCCGAAGCACAAGTACAAGGCTGCACATTAGTATACAGCGACACCGCAGGAGGGGGAGTGTATTACACGACACCACAATAATGTACATAGACTTCTCAGTTCAAATATCGGGTTCATCTTTGGTAATACCATAGACAGTATGCCAAACTTGTCACAATCACCCGGATCGGGAACACCTGTGTTCAGGATTTGGCGCCAACAGCCAGGACAGCTGATTGGCGCACCCTGTATATTTAAATCCCTAGCTTCCGGTAACACTTTGTTGGATTGTACTCATACTACCTGTTGCCTTCAGCTCAGTAAGCCCGTACCTCTGACTCTTTGCCTGCTCCCTGTTCTCTTCTGATTGATCTCCGTTGCCGACCAGTTTCTGTAAATCTGCCCTGCCCGTCTGACTCCTGAACTCTTCTCCGATCACTACGATTACGCCTGTCCGCGACCATTCCCGCCAAGCCTTCACCCGCCTGTCAAGTTCCGTCAATCCGCCAACCAACGGATCGAAGAATCCCACCTTGTCATTTCCTTCCTTTCAATAAAACCAAGAAACGAGCGCAAGTGATCTCAGTCTTTCTTTCGTCCTGTCTGACAAAACTTTCTCCTGCATGCTCTCATGTTTGTTCTAAAGATCACAAAAATTCTGAATACATTTTAAAGAGGATTCATACCTTTACTAAAAAAATGGCATATTATTCTACCAGGAGTGCTCTTGAACTATTTCTTTTTTAGATAGCTTTCTCACTCACATTGGTAATATTACTTTCTTTTAGGTGTGCTCAGCCTACCCGAGGGTCTGACTCTGCAGCAGCGAGTGGCAAAGAACGGCGAAGCAAACGCATACAGCCAGTCTGAACTGCGCTCCATTGAACAATGCTTACTTGCTACACGAGTGGGCGGCATCTCTGAACTTAGTAAGTGATCGTGTGTGTGTGTGTGTGTGTGTGTGTGTGTGTGTGTGTGTGTGTGTGTGTGTGTGTGTGTGTGTGTGTGTGTGTGTGTGTGTGTGTGTGTGTGTGTGTGTGTGTGTGTGTGTGTGTGTGGCATGAAGCGTAAAGTCTAGGTGCCCTTCCCCATAAGGCAATTAACTGTCAAACAAATCATGTGGAGCCACGCCATGGTTGATGATGTAGGAGGCAGAAATGATCGATGGACTGCTAAAGCTGAGTGTGGAGCTTTTCAAAACAATGCACAGCAGTCACCACACCTGGGGTACATTCAACGAAAAGTTTCAACCAACACTGTACAACCGAGGCATATTTTTAGTTGATCTTCTCATATAGGGGTTGTGAGGGTGCTTGAAATCCTTGAAATTGCTTACATTTTACTGTTGTGTTTTCAAGTTTTAAAAAGTGCTTACATTTTGGATAAAGTGCTTGTAAATGCTTGTTACAATGTTTCACATAAAATGAAAAAAAAAAAAGTCTGCTTAAAAATGACACAGACACTGCTCTCTGGTGGTGTCGCTTAGTCATCGCATTCTTTCTTCCCTCATTATGAAGAACAGCTGGAATTACTTTGTATGGTGTTGACATGTGAGGCTTCCTTGCTCGCTAGCATGGCGCCCAAGAGGGCAGGTGCATCAGAATAAGATGTCTGGAGGCAGACGTTTTAATCGGGGCGGCAGTAGCTCAGGAGGTAGAGCGATCGTTTTAGGATTTAGGGATCCCAGTTCGAATCCCGGCTTGTCCGTGTTACATGTCGAAGTGTCCTTGGGTAAGACATTGAACCCCCAATTACCCCCAATAAGCAGGTTAGCGCCTTACATGGCTGCACAGATCACGGCCGCTATTGGGAAATGTGAAGCACAATGTAAAGCGCTTTGGGAAGTCATTGACTTGAAAAGCGCTATATAAATGCAGATCATTCATTCATTCAATTATCAGTGGTTAGACACAATGGCTAAAATGTCAAATAATTTCAGAGACGGGCAGCACGGCGGCGCAGTGGTTAGCGCGTGTGCGAGGTCTTGGGAACCTCCTGTGTGGGTTCAAATCCAGCTACCAGACTTACTGTGCGGAGTATCCTCAGTAGGGTCGCGGGGATGCTGGAGCCCATCCCAGCAATCATGGGGCAGTGGGCAGGGTACACCCTGAACTGGTTGCCAGCCAATCGCAGGGCACACAGGGACAGACAACTCACTCGCTCATTCACACCTGGGGACAATTTGGACCGGCCAATTCACCTGAAATGCATGTTTTTGGAATGTGGGAGGAAACCGGAGTGCCCGGAGGAAACCCACGCAAGCACGGGGAGAACATACAAACTACGCACGGGAAGTGTGGAGCTGGATTTGAACCCACGCAGGAGGTTCCCATGACTTGAACTGTGCCGCACATGCGCTAACCACTGCGCCGCCGTGCTGCCCTATTTGAGGACTTGAAAAACAAATTTGTAAATCACGGATATATTTGTCCAATAATCTATTTCTTTTTTAATGGTACTGTAGAAATTGAGAAGTCCCTAAAAAAATGCTTAAACTTGGCCAAGAAAAAGGTGTTCGAACTCTGTAGATAGGAGACAATGAGATTCCCTTCCAGCATGATTCGTTTAAAGTGGTCGGCAACCTTTGCTGTACCTCGGACTGGTTCATTGACAATATTTTCACGGCCTGACCAAGGAGGCATCAAAAATGTTTGTACTCAGTAGCTCAGGAGGTAGAGCGCTCGTCTTGGGATGAAGAGATCGCAGTTCGAATCCCGGCTCCTCCGTGTTACATGTCGAAGTGTCCTTGGGTAAGACAATAAGCAGGTTGGCGCCTTGCTAGGCTGCACGGCTGCTATTGGTGTGTGAGTGTGTGTGAATGGGTAAATGTGAAGCACATTGTAAAGGGCTTTGGGAAGTCTTCATTGACTTGAAAAGCGCTATGAAAGAACATTTTATTTCCTTACTTCTTTCTAACATAATAATGTTTAAAAAAAAAACTCTCTCGCTACAACATCACCCCTGTCATTCAACCATTCTACAGGCTCCCTATCAACCAAAGAATCTTCTACAAAATCCTTCTCTACACTTATAGGGTCATCCATACCCTTGCCCCTATCAATCTTTCAGACCTTCACCTTGCCACGCCATCCCACACGGTCAGATCTTTCTCCTCCTTCCATCTCAACGTACCCGTTGACCATCTCAGCTCCATGGGGAGCAGAGCTTTCAGCCACTCTGCCCCCAAGCTATGGAAATCATTACCACCGGACTTTCGAAATTCCGCGAAACCTGTCCATTTTCAAAACCCATCTTTTCTGACTTGTCTACACATAAAAAACTGCCTTTCCATGCCCCTCACACCTTTTTTAAACTGGTATGTATTTTTATTTGGGGATTTATTTGTATTTTTATTTTGGGATTTATTGCTCGTTTGTTTCATTCTAATTTTATTGTACTTTTATATTTTGTGTACGGCGACCTTGGATGTCCTGAAAGGCGCTTCGAAATAAAATGGATTATTATTTATTATTATAACTATATTAACATTTATAATCACAACTTAATAATAATAATAATAATGAGTGTAAATCCACTGTGTAGGCATGTGAAACATTTAGACTTCCTTGTAAACATAACACAAAAACCATATTAATTCATTTTCTGAAACACTTACCCCAACAGTGATCACTAGGGTGCTGGGCCCATCCCAGCCATGTTTTTAGAATGTGGGGGGGACGGGGACAATATGCAAAATCCAAATAGGGAGGCCGGTAGCTGGAAAGTGAGGCAGACCTGCTTATAGCAACACACTCCGGGCTTACCGTAATGTTTAACGCAAAACGTCTTCTCGATCCTCGTACCAAGTCATTAGAAATACAAACTCACCAAATGAACCAACCCCGCTAAAAGTATGTTGGTGTTGTGCGGTTTTGGTGGTCAGACGCCAACTCGGAATCTGATTGGCTAAACCAACCACTTGCCCGACGACTGATTTTACTGTACACAGCCTTCAGAATTTTTCGTGAAGGCCTCCGAGTAGATTTCTGAGACTAGCAACAGTCAATGGCTAAAATTTGATTGGATAAATGCTTAAATATGAAAGCAAACATCTGGAAGCAGCGCAACCAGGGAGAAGGACTGAAAGGAAGCTGACAGACTATTCCTAATTATTTATTATTTATAATTTATGGACAAATGTTAGGTTTAAGTCCCCAAAATTTTTAATAAAACGCTCTGAAATAAAAGAAGACATAGAGAATCGGTCATTTAGAATTGGTTATTTTATTAATCATCATAATGAGAGCGCCGGAGATCCTGCTGTTACACATCTCCTCCTCGCTCGCTCTGAACAAGTCCCCGAACCCTCCCTTCTAATATTAAGGTTCTTGGAAAAAAACAACTTCAGTTATGGCATGCACAGGTCAGGGTGCACCCACTGGGATGTGAAACAGACAGAAACAAAAAACAACTCATGGCCTTGAAGAACAGCTTAGGCTGAAAACTATACAAAAAGGGCTGAGAACACTTATAACATATTTGTGTCAACTGTAGGATAAATATACGTATATAATCCCAACAACAAAATATAATTAACATCACTTTAACATATTTTGAGGCCAGCAGAGAAGGCCTTGCAGGCCCTCACGACCCAGCACTAGTGTTTTCTAATGTGCTTTTCAATGCAATTATGAATAATACAGTGATGTATCCCACAGAAATTCGATATCACTAATTTGTTGTTACAAGAACAAGCACAACTATTTAAACAAATATTTTCAACCTCACAGTTTGTTACTGTCAGCAAGTCACCGAATGCTGACAAAACTGACAGAAATGCATAAACATGATGGTGGCAGCGTTCGCCCATGCCCAAATATTGTCCCTGTGCATTAGTAAATCTGACGTTAATTACCCTCATGCGTGTATGTGATTGTGCTTATTAAGCAGAAATGAGTCTTTGTCTCATAAAGCCGAATTGTTTGAGGAACGGTTGATAAATACTGCCTCTATTTTGATGGTAACTAGTGTGTGCCAGTTCAAAATGCAATCATTATATGAAAAATAATGAGCTTCAGGTTACACTTTGACTGAGGTGTCGTTTGCGGCCAATTAAGCCTTGCCTGTTGGCCTGGACACTGAGCTACTAATTCAAATTCTCCTAATTACATCACATTTTCACTGTTGCACTGCTTTCGGTGCATGCAAGTGTGTTTGATTTGCTGTCATTTACATTACACTTTCTAAGTGATAATCGGTTATCCAGGGGTGGTCACAGTTTTACTGCATACGATGATACAAGCTACTTAAAAATGAGCAAGGCGAAATGATCCACCCGTCACGATAACTGCAAAACATCAAAATATTTTGTAATGCTTTGATGATTTGTTTTACATTCTTTGATTAAACTAAAAACTAACTAAAACGAATAAAGGTTCAGGGACAGTCTGCATTGGAAGATAAATTCCTCTTTTTTGTAATTGAATGCTGACAATAGTTCTCAATGCAAGCCTAAATAAATCAAATGTGTTTACTCAAAATAAAACAGCAGTTTAAAAGTAAGTCAGTCTTTTTTTCCCAAGGCCAATGATGTTGCAAACGAAGCACCCAGGGTTATGCAGTTGGACTGATGTGACTCAGAGTTCAGAGTTTAGAAAATGTATTGTCATTGTCAAGGAACAAAAAAACTTAGTTTGCTACATCCAGTCATCACAGTTAAAAGAAAATGCAAAGATCCACGGAATAAATAGTCAGAATAAATATTCAGAAAAAATAACTATAGCTAACCCAACAGACATATTACAAGTACAGACATAAAAACTCAATAGCAGCATATATAAATCAGTAAATACTTAAGTGCAATTGTAACCCCTTTTAAGCCATTGCAAACTTTTCTTTCATTAAAATATCTAGAGGCTCACTTTTCGTTAAAAATGATCTATTTATCATCACCATATTTGAATGATAGCTTTTGGTCTTGGCTTGGTGGTCCTCTACCAGAGTCTGAAAAATGGCAAACCAGAGTACCGAGAGGTTCTGATTGAATGTTATTTCCCAATTCTGCAGTTTGGCATGGGTGGCTTGTTACGTAGCCATAGCAGTAAACCAGACATCCCCCGGCTATTTTCTCTGCCGACACTGCCTCAGTCTCTTCCCGGTTAACAATCCCCATAACACCCAATTGTGATCAGCAATTGTTTGCATTCTTCTGACATTCCTCAAAGTCCGATTTGATTGATTCATTTATTTTCAAGATAGCAAGCTGCTAAAATACTAGCTGTCGTGCTTCACAGTTTGTTTTGGATAAACTCATTGACTTGTGCACCTGCCCCAAACTTTGACTGACAGCAAACACCAGCCTATCACAGTCACACACACACACACACACACACACACACACACACACACACACACACACACACACACACACACACACACACACACACACACACACCGCTCTGTGACCTGCCACTGCAGAACTCAATGCACAGAGTATCAAAACCAGGAAAAGTGAACCGCAATACAGCGAGAGATTACTGCAGTGGAAATGAATTTAATTGTTATTTTGCCTTTTTATACAAATGCACAGTTGATAAACACTGAATTCCAATAAATCTCTGTAAAGGAAAACTAATATTTAGGAAGAAAAAAACCTCAATAGTTGAACTTCACATCCCTGTATCATGTTTTAATTGTGAATCGCAGAGAAGACCCACAGTCCTCGGGCTAAAGCACACTTTTATGCCAGTCATGAACTAGTCTAGCCCTTGTGAGAATGTTTTTTTACCATGTGGCCCCAGAGCTAAAATGAGTTTGACAGCCTTGCTCTATGATGTGAATGTGTTGGCTGGCTGTGTAGGTGAAATGGTGTCACGAGCTATGCACTACCTCCAACCTCTCTACACAAAGAACCACAACAGTGGGACCCCTGTCGCCCAGAAGAGTGCAGTAATACAGTGGGAACCCGAGGCCATCTACACTCTTTGTTACTTCATGCACTGTCCCCAGATGGAGTGGGAGAACCCCAACATTGGGCCATCAAAAGTTTCCTTACAAACTGAGAGGTAAGATGCACACACTTGCAAAACAGCAGAGTTAATCACATGAAAAATGCTTACAAGGAAGATAAAGCCACTCGAGTGTGAGTTAACAATTCAACGTTGTTTATAGACATGGTTCGTACGGGTGCTTGAAATCCCTATGAATGTTTGAGTTTTAATGTTGTGTTTTTAGGGATTGAAACATGCTTGGATTTTGGGTGCAGTTCTAGTAAATGCTTGAAATAGTTGACATGTTTCGCAAAAAGTGTGCTTAAAACTGGTACAGCCACTACTCTCTGATGGCTTCGCTTTGCCATTGCATTTCTTCTTCCCTTGGTATTAATGGTAGCTGGCATTAGTCTGTATGGTATCATCCCATGTAGCATCATCACCCCCTACAGGTCACGCCAAAGAGGACAGATGCATGCTACACCAAAATAAGGTACTATGAAATGTGCATTAGTACTGCATATGGATTATCCACCAATTAGGACATCATTATGGGCAATGCATAAAATGAAGGTAGCATTTCCTAGGGGCTCATTTAAATGGGAAGAACTTCCTGTGACTGAAAATGTATGCTACATATTACTGTCATTTTACCCAACACCTGTATGAGAAGAGATTTGGCGCAATTTACCCAAGATCTGAAAATCAGGTCTTGATAAAATGCACACGGAATATTAGAAATCGCACATATAAATTGCAAATATATGTTGGCCATTAACTCGCAGGACATCCGGTCGATTGTAGTGAACTAAACAACATTATATGCCAGTTGTGTCGCAGTAAACCCGACAGAGGCATTTGAGTGACGGCTCGCCCGACTGTATTTGCTGCCTTGCTGATTACCATTGATCAACATTAAGACTGTCGGTTTGGTCAGAAAGAGGGTAAGCGCAGGTGGGCGATAAATCCTTGACATTATTTCATTTAAAATAAGGGAGATGGACCTGCTGTGAAAAGCAAATACGGTCACAGTCACCAGGAAGTGGTGCATAGACAATTTCTGATTCGATTCAAGAAAATGTTTTACATTTTAAATTAAAACATATCGATCTGGTAATTTTCAAGAGCAAAATCAAAAAGCTAAATCAATGATAAATGTGTACCCTAGTAAACGATTGAATAATGAAGACAAAGGTTATGAAAGGCAATGACACAGCAAACAAGTAACACTTACGAAGCATAGGAAAGGAGACAGGAGTTTAACAATAAAAAAAATATGCACGTCATCCTATTAGACTGAAAAAAGTTGTGTTTTCCCAATGCTGATTCTGTTCTATTTTAAGGTATTGCATCGGCGAGTAAAGACCAATATGAGTTTTAAATCGATGCAAATGTTAATACTCACATCGGTGATTTGATGAATTACAGTATACCGTTGCAGTGTTCTCTTTGCTTTGATAAATTACAGTATACCGTTGCAGTGCCTGCGTCCCTGCGTCCTTGATGCATCATTTTTGCTGGGGAAGCATCGTGTCAAATCAACGTGCGTCCCCGGGACGCAACTTTTTTGACACAAAATTGTCATTATTACCCGATTATTTTTTTCAAACAAAGATTTACCGCACTCCAAACTTTTCGCCATTGTTGTTTTGGTCTCGCGGTTCGAGTTTTTGTCTGCACGCCGATCTCGGCAAACGAGATCTCGTTGCTTTCAGATTACGTCGTTGTTGTGGTGCTTGTCGTTGAGTGAAGGTTAAGTATGCGTACCTGTCAACCTGTACCTTTTTGCCGTACAATGTACGTTTATTATGCATTTTAAGACGTGTACGACGTACAAGAAAATATGTACAGAAAAACGCAAATGTGTCAATTATGGGTACCATCCGGTATACACAGACTATCACGAAACGGCAAATCAATCAAGTCAAACGAGTTCGAGTTGTGTAGTGAAAGTCCGTCTCTTTTTAGAGAACCGGCTTTTTCCGCTCAACTCATTAACTCGCTTTGATGCATTATATTATGAATTATGATGTTGTATAAAGAAGTTAAGAAAAAAGGGACGTATAAAAGGAGAAAATGAAAAAAGACAGGTTTGTGGTTATCCCTTTAATCAGTATATTACCAACAATAATTTAATGCAAAAAATGAATTAATAATTTGTATAAGAAAATGTAGTATTCTACTTAATTATATTTGCATGTACTTTTTTCCTTCTACAGTGAACATCCAAGCTACTTAATTTTTTAACTTTTTTTATAATAAACCTCATTCATGTCGAGCAACTCAGTGTCTCACAACAAAATGTTCATTGACAATATATATGATATAAGGAAACACATGTACAATGTAACATGTTAAACTACTGTACGTAAATAAACCCGTTTAAAAAAAAATATGGTGTAAGATTTTTTTGTATTTTGTAAGGGAAAATACGACAGTTTGTAAGGGCATGAAGCCGTGGAGGTTGACAGGTATGATTTTCATAATTTTTGTATTTTAATTCAAGGAGAAAGCACTCAAAAAGTAAGTGATTTTAATCTAATCTTGAAGATTAATCTTTTCGATGTTTTCTCCCCCCCCCCTCTCTCTCTCTCCCTCTCCATCTCTCTCTCCCTCTCTCTCTCTCTCTCTCTCTCTCTCTCTCTCTCTCTCTCACATGCATGCACATCCAATAAAACATTTAGCCTTTATTGTAAAATCATCTGCGTTTCCCCCAAAATCGTATGAAACACAACAAAATCATTTTTTGAGAGATAGTTGACGTTACCTTATTAAGTAAATCTCATCTTTCATTTTTAGATTCAACAGACATGTTATGTTCTACAAAAAACACTCAAAAACTGCTGTTTGGGCATATTTTCTGATATAATGGGAACCATAGCAACAATACAATGCAAAGTGTTTTTATGGCTTTTTTGGAAAATTGTCTGACGACATTTATTATTGTACAGTTTACTGTAGGTTGTGCTTTCATTCATTCATTGTCCAACCGTTTATCCGGGAGTGCTAGAGCTCTCCCCAGCTGACTCAAGGCTGTAATGTGCTTTATTAAATTCTATTTATTTACGTTTATTATCATTATTAAACAATATAGACGATGTGATTGAACAAGTTCCCACTGCTTTCCAGGGGATACCCTGTAAATCGATCAGAAGAGTCAGTAGGGAAATTCAATGTCCTACAACAAAAAGACCATGTACATGACACCTCACAACATACAGTTAGTCCAACAGTTGAAGGACACAGCTTGTCGCGACTTTTGCATGGAAACGCCACAAAAGATGGAAGATAACGGATTTGATGACTAGCTTATTTTTAGCGGTGAGGGAACTTTCCATTTAAATGGCTTAGTTGATAAGCATAACACTTGCATATGGGTACTGATAACCCACATGAACTGAGATTTCCCAAAGTTTACCATGTTTTGTGCTATGTTGAAGAAATCTGTGTTCAGATTATTTTTCTTTAAAAGAGCAAAAGTCAATGGTGAGGCGTACCTTGACATGCTGGAAAACTGGTTAATGGATAAAGTAACAGTTTGGTGACTTCCTTTAAGGCCTGGTCACACAGCCTTTCACGGGCGTATCGAGGCTCAATCACGGCCAGAAATTTCTGCCCGTGAAGCAGACGCGGTGGAAAATGTGCAAAATTGGCTAAACCCGCTGTTTACCCGTGGTATGCCCGCGAAACAGACGCCGGTGACTGTTCCGCGTCCTTATCGCGGGTAACCGCGGCTGCATCGCGTTTGACCGTGCTTACACGCGGTACACACGCTAATGCACGTGATAACACCGCGATACAGCCGCAGAACAAACGTGTTATGACCGTGCTCCACCCGCGATTACCCGCTAAAATTTCGCGTCCTACCCGCGTGTAACCACGTCTTGGCCGCGGCCGTAGCACGTCCTAGCACGTTCGTACCGCGTCTTTACCTTGTGTGTACCACGTGTGCCGCCCGCGGTTACCCGTGGTCTAAAGTTTTGAGCAGCGCAAAGCTTTTTTGCGCGGCCAACCGCGTGTGAATTTCTTACCACGTGTTAAGCACGGCTGTATCTCGTCTGTATCGCGATCTCAAAGCGTCCAACAGCGTCTGCTTCACGGGCAGAAATTTCTGGCCGTGATTCAGCCTCGATACGCCCGTGAAAGGCTGTGTGACCGGGCCTTTACCAACAGGATGGGGTGCCACCATGCTGGAGCTTCAGGGTTAGACAGTTTCTGAAAACAACACTGCCAGACAGATGGATTGGACGGTCGGGGCAGAATGATCACAATCTCATGTCGTGATCACCCAGATCTCACACACTGCAATTTCTTTTTGTGGGGATTTGTGAAAGGATTCTTCTATGTGTCCCCTAATACATCGTGGTTGAGCTGAAGGCACAGATAATAGAAGCGTTTTTTACCACTGACAATCTAATCCTCTGGCGCGTTTGGCAAAAATTTGACTAACGAGTTGATGA
This sequence comes from Urocampus carinirostris, assembly GCF_059441175.1. NCBI lineage: Eukaryota > Metazoa > Chordata > Actinopteri > Syngnathiformes > Syngnathidae > Urocampus > Urocampus carinirostris. The sequence goes on from NC_142355.1 coordinate 40,397,166, forward strand.
GTGTTGTGTGACTAATGTTGCTCACATTAAACATCTTTGAACATTCCATGTAAAATTAAGATTATTAGCTTTCTGAATGTACAAGATGTGTTTTATACCCTTATGATTTCTGAGATATTCAATGTCAAACTTTACCCAAGACTTTCGGAACACCCTAAATTATAAATCCCCAACTTGCGAACCATATCACTGAGAAACAAGAACAAACTGAAAGACAAGAACAACACAAAATCTGAATAATTAAGCACGCCTTTGGTTGGAGAAAATTTCATTCAAGCCTTCCATGTTTATTTGTCGCAATTTGGATTTTGAATAAAACGTCAACCTGATGCAGACAAGGTTTTCATCAAATCACCCTCATAGGCATTTATATTGATTTATCCTTCCAACTCCAGCTCCTCATGTTGTGTCTTGTAAAAATAATGTATGCTTAATGATAACGTAACAGGCCACTGCAGTAGGACTCTTCTGAGTGTCTTAATTTACAGCTCTGCATGCAGTATGCACTCTCTCACCTTACCATATACAGCAGAAAAATGTGGAATCACTCGACATTGTTCATGCACACCAACAGATTATGATTGTATGACGTAATTATACCTTCTGCTGCAGTGGCGGATGGTGATTCCCGAGGACTCAAAAGAACAGCTTTTAAATTCCACAAATTACAATTTGTCCTTTAAATGACCTGAAGTGTTGCCTGCAGATGCAGTCATTATTGATTGATGCCGCAGTAGCACCATCTCACTGTGTCAGAATGATGTAAGGCTCTGGCAATGTGTTCATCTTATTTCCCTTGATTGCTATTTTCCGGACAAGTTGTTTGCCTAAAAATGTCAGTCGTGTTGTGTAGGTCTGAATCACCACGGAAAATAATTTACTTGGGATTTCTTTATTTTTCCATTTTCCTTTTCATATAATACTGCATTTCGATGCCATTTGATGGTTTTTAACACTGAATAAGCAAATAAATTCAAGATGTCTTACATCATTACAGTGTATTGTGTTAATGGTAGATGAAGCATAAAATATTTTTATATTTTTTTTTTTATTTAACTGAAAACATGTTGTGGTGTTGTCCTTCATTCAGCATGTCAATATACTTCATACAATAAATCCATAATACTAGAAATACTAGTTTTAGGAAACGAAACAAACGAAGGGAGCATCACTGCAGCTGGGTGGTTAACGCGTCCATGGCAGTTCTGAGGTCATGAGATCGAACCTTCCTGTGTGGAGTTTTCATGTTCTCCCAGTGCTTGTGTGGGTTTACTTCGGGCACTCCGGTTTCCATCCACATTCTAAAAACATGCATGTCAGGTTAATTGGCTGGTCCAAATTGTCTCTAGGTGTGAATGAGCGAGTGAGTTGTTTGTCTCTGTGTGCCCTGCGACTGGCTGGAAATCAGTTCAGGGTGTCACCTGCCCACTGCGGGAGGATGGCTGGGATAGGCTCTGGCACCCCCGCGACCCTACCAAGGAGAAGCTGCGCAGATAATAGATAGATGGATGGAAACAAACAAAGGTAAAATGTTAACAATACTCAATGACATATGTGGCTTTACTACTTCAACATAGTCACATTTGAAATATTGCAGGAAACATGAGATGTAAAAAACAAAACATGACAATCTTCATTCAAAAAAATAAAATAAAAACTGCTGAATATACGATATATAGGGTTGTTGATTTAGTAGTAAGTTTGTAAGCGATTCATTTGGATTGGTCGAAAAATCCCAGTCAAACTATTTCCCGCATGTGGATGTAGTGACTGTCCGCCAGGCGTTGAAGTGTTTTGTATCCCCTATTTGTTGCATTCTGGGGAGTACATATCGATGTTTAGGGAGTGGGTAGCCTTGGCATGGTGCAATGGAGGTGTAACTGGCTGGCAAGGGGGTGTTTTGTGGGCACATTGAATGGACATGAACACAATGGTAGCGTGGACACTATACTTTGATACGCAAATAAAGCCCTTGGTCCTGATAGCCTTAGTCCAGTGGTTCTCAATTCGTCTGAGTTCAGGATGCAAATGAAAAGGAAATGAAACCAATAAATCACAATAAAATGAAATGTGGTCCTTCTTTAACACAATAGGGACAGTACCAATTTACCTAACAAGAAGAAGAGACAGAGCAGGGCATTATTGCCATCTACTGGTAAGGAGTGTAATCAACCCTCTGTTTTTTCTTCTTCCTAGCATTATTTTGCTGATGAAGAGGCCCACGACCCACTAAAAGCGGTTATGCGACCCACTTTTGGGTACTGACCCAAAAGTTAAGAAATTCTGCTTTAGCCCAATGTCAAATTAATTATGGATTAGGGAATGAATTGAACCAAATAAAAACTGGCAACCGTTAAGAAAAATAAATTTTCATGAACATGAAGCACTTGACGAAATATCTACTGTATAATATTTGTAATGACATAGAGACACAAATAGCCAAGCACCTGGCGATTGGTCCTTTTGAAGGGTGACCACTGATGACCACAGCTGGTGGCTGTGATAGGTAGAACTTGTCACAAGAAATTATCCAAGCAATCACCAGGAAACAACCACAAAATGCCTGACTTATGGACCAAAACGAAGTAAACTGCCACGAGTCATGTGAACCCATCAGAGCTTTTAATAGGGCTACCGTATGCTAATGAAAGCCCCATTGATGATTAACTAGAATACACTAATGCTTGGTTATGGCGGTCAATGGGGGCCTCCAAGGGTCAAACTTACCTTGAGAAAACGTTCTTACCATCTCAAAGTATACAACTGTAACAAAAGAACAACTACAGATCTACAAATACAAACACAGAACACAGAATTTCAGTTGAATGAATGGACTTTATTGTCATCATACAAAAGTGCAACATATCGAAGGGCTTTTTCTTTCAAGGTTACAAAGCGATTTAGAGAGCGACAAGCTAGCTGTACGCTAGCATCAGGGATTGCCAGTTAAACCAGGTCTTCTTGTGGATAGAATACGGCCTTACCAAATGTAGCGGTATCCAACAAGTTATAACCCTGGGTCATCCGTTTCATGGGTATTGGATCTGACATTGCTGAGATAAGATAAGAGAGTTTTTACCTGTTGCAGTAGGCCAGACCTGCAGCCTCGCTATTGTCTTCTCTCCCGAACCCGATAATAATCCACTAAGCACCTGCTGATGATCACCATTTGTTTGCGCTCTTCTGACTTTCCTCAGAGCCCATTGATTAATTTTGTTTTCAATGTAACGAAATTGTGAAGTAGGGAAGGATTACTCTACAATAAATAACAATAAAATGAGATGTGGTCCTTCTTTAACACAATAGGTACAGTACAAATTGACCTAACAAGAAGAAGAAGCTCTGTTCTCCTGTCTTGGCTACCCATATCCTGCCTGATAATGTTTCCTGCATCGATCCCCAATCTAAGCTACGCTCTCCTTCCCTGGCTACTCGTATCCTACCTGATTCCATTTCCTGTATCCTATCTCTGATCCGAGCTCCGTTCTCCTGCCTTTGCTACCCGTATCCTGCCTGATTCCGTTTCCTATATCAATCCCCCATCCGATCTCCGAACATCCTCTGCTCTCCCGTCCTGGCTGCCCGAATTGTTTCGATCCACGATCACGATTCGTTCTACGGGCCCGGCTACCCGACTTGTCCAGTTCACAATCACGCTCGGCTCTCCGGCCCCCCTGTCTGCCTAGCCATCTGTCAATAACCGTGGGGGCTTCCTGTTCCACCTGTACAGCGAGCACCAGAAGGCTGTCTTTTTCCCTGTCTATGACTACCCCGAAAGCATTGTGTGAAACGTTACGCATTTGGGTCCATTGCTAGTACCGGTCGTGACACTGACAACATTGAGAGAGAGAGAGAGAGAGAGAGAGAGAGAGAGAGAGAGAGAGAGAGAGAGAGAGAGAGAGAGAGAGAGAGAGAGAGAGAGAGAGAGAGAGAGAGAGAGAGAGAGAGACTATCCACTGCGGAGGCAGGGAATCACAAGACTTGGTCTGCAAGTCGGACACACAGATCAGATCATTTTACACAAGACCATAAACAAAAGAAAGAGCAATAATACCTCGTTTTTTACAGGGGCTGCGTTTTGAAATGGACCTGCAATAGTCAATCAACTAGAAACATTGTTGTTCTTATTTATGAAATACTCTGTTATATCCCAAAACAAACCCTACAGAGTTTTTTACAAGTGCAAATGCATATTAAAGTAGTCATGGTCACTTCCGCGTATGCCTCATTAGGATAATTTCTGTTTGAGAATACAAAATAAGTGTAAAGACTTAGCTAGAGGCATTTTTTTTGTGTTTTTAACATGTTTTGGTGACATCTCATTTACTTTCCTAAGTGCAATATTGCTTATTGGTATTCATAGCATTCTGTTGCCACAAGGTCGAAATGCAGTCACATGCATGCTTGCATTTCTTTAGATAAAAGGCTCTAATAAAAATTAAGGAAGTATGAACTAGCACATTTTTGGACTACCATTCGAGGAATCAATTGTTCTTCAGTTTTTGCACCATGCTGCATATGCAATTCAGAGATACTACCCTGCTATCACAGTGTGAACGCTGGGGTCAAGAAGCGCCATATGGTTGTCATTTCCTGCATCTGTCTCAAGGGGACTGCTAACAAATGCACCCTTACTGCCTCACAACACGTTATGCTGGCATTTGATAAAGAAGCACTCCATCTGCTTCCATCATGGGTGTTTGTGTGGTTGTGTATTCCCAGTACATTACAAGAATGTACTACAACAACAACACGTGTATTTTGATATCAATTATTGGAGGGATTGTAATGCATGTTATACTGTTATAGTATATTTTGTAGATATAGAAATGACAAACTACTTTGACCTGAATAGTAAATGTTGAAGCTCATCGCAACTAGGGTTAAATGGCAAGTGTACCTTTGGGATCATCAGGATACTTTAGGCAATAATGCAATACAGTGACACGTCGCTACTTCGCGCTTTGATTATCGCCGGCTCACTGCTTTGTGGATTTTCATCATGCATTGTGTTCCCCATTCCGATTGTCTAAACAAAGGAGCATACTTTCTATCACTAACAAACTTGGACCTTTCTACGCACCAAACATGCTCAGAAGACACATGCAGGTATTTGGTGCTTCCTCGTGACTCCTCGGAGCGTTTAAAAAAGTATCTGTAATGCACTACTCTCCGGTCTCCCGAAGTCCAAAATCAAGAGCCTTTGGCTGGTAAAAAATGCGGCAGCAAGGCTTTTAGTTAAGACAAGTAAGTTGGATCACATAACGCGGATTTTAGCTAACCGGCATTGGCTCCCTGTTAGCTTAAGATTTGATTTTAAGGTTTTGTTGGTATTATACATAATCATGCATGAACTTGCTCCCTCATATCTTTCAGATTTATTATTCCCCTATGTTCCGGTCCTGAGCCTTCGCTCTGAAAATGCTGGTCTACTAGTGATCCCAAGAGCCAAGAAGAAATCCGCAGGTTCATGAGCGTTCTCCATTCGGGCCCCGGTGCTGTGCAATGCTCTTCCCCCTGAAATTCGATCTGCAACCTCAGTGGAACTGTTTAAATCTAGGCTTAAAACAGGCTTATATAAATGTATTATATTTCATTTGCAACATCCATTGCAGCCTGGTCATCCTGGAAAGGAGATTACCATATGTGCGGTCCCTTCTCAAGGTTTCCTCATTTTGAGGTTTATGAGTTTTTCCTTGTCCACATGTTGGTTTTAGTTCAGGGAAGGGTGGAATAATAGTCTGTGGTTTGCAAAAATCTGTGGTCTGTGCAGCCCTTTGAGACTCGTTGTGATTAAGGGCTATACAAATAAACATGAGTTGACTTGACTTATTTTTGACAGAACTGGAAGGTAATTGCACTTTTACATAACATCCACATAATTGTGGCAAAGTATCATGTACGGGCAACAAATAACAGCTACTTGATCCTGTAAAAAATGAATCATAAAATAACTAGATAAGTTGGAAAAGCACAAAAATTTGTTTTTAAAAACAGAATGCTGCAGAACTAACTTTGCCTAGTCAATTGAATCCCCATAACTGACTTCAAGACATCTCATCTCATCTCATCTCATTAGCTGCACCGCTTATCCTCTGTAGGGTCGCGGGGGTGCTGGAGCCCATCCCAGCAATCATCAGGCAGTGGGCAGGGGACACCCTGAACTGGTTGCCAGCCAATCGCAGGGCGCACAGGGACAGACAACTCGCTCGCTCATTCACACCTAGGGACAATTTGGACCGGCCAATCCACCTGAAATGCATGTCTTTGGAATGTAGGAGGAAACCGGAGTGCCCGGAGGAAACCCACGCAAGCACGGGGAGAACATACAAACTCGGCACAGGAAGTCCGGTAGCTGGATTTGAACCCACACAGGAGGTTCCCAAGACCTTAGAACTGGATAATTTAATGGTTTGGTGAAGGGAGAATGGAATAGATGGACGAGTGGATGGATCGAATCCAAGTTGAGTGAACATGACTTTTTTTTTCCCACTATGACGTTGATTATAAGTGCAAAATTATGAAAATTTATGAAATATCTTTTAGACAGAGAAGAAAATGTGTCACCAGAGCTGTAATGTTCATTCAATTATCTCCCTACAGCAGCAGTCCTGAACATATGGCCCATGAGTCTGTTATGGCTTTTTTCATTAGTACATCTGGCCACAGTGATCCTCAGTGATCTTCTATATAACTCTCCAAATCCAGTTTATACGATGCTGATGCACCACATTAAGCCACTTGTTTGGTGCAAAGTATGAAGTTAAAAAAAGTTTCAACTGCAGTTTTCACTCACAGTGTTACACCAACAGACACTATTTGGTTGTTTGTCTCTAAATAATCCTTTATATGGAATGTTATTAAATCTATGTTTACTGTTGAGACACTTTATGATGAAAACCCACAGAACACACTGTAAACACCTGAAAATGCCAGCCAAACACCCAGAGCAATTTGATTGGATGAGCGGTAGGGGTGGCCGACTCTCTGCACACATGGCGCACTCCCCCTGAATGCTCTACATTCAAATACTTCTCTTTTGCAGTTTTTTGTGACATTCTGACAGAATAACTCTGCTCGCTCCTGGTCTTGATACTATTATTTATGAAAAAATGGGGGTCAAAATGAGCCTCAACGATTTTAATTAACTCCGGGAGGGAGCCAAATTTGTGTGTTTTGGGTGTTTTTGTTGAAGTTTTTCATGTGGCTCTCAAAAAAATCGAAATATTTTGCATTAATGGATCTTTGCTATAATAAGGTTCTCAAATGCTCTGCCTTCTGAGATTTGATCTGCAACCTCAGAGGAAGTGCTTCATTCTATGCTTGAAAAAACCGTATTTTCTATAGCTTGTGAGTGATGTTGACCTCATATTCTTGTCTACTTGCCCTTGAGAGGTAAGGATGAGCCTGGTCGTTGTACGGTGCAGGCATTTCAAGCATCATACCGGCACATGGACCTGATGTATGGCATCATCTATAACCTGTTGCATTGGTCAAGATTTTGGAACAGGAATACGTCAAGTAGACATTCTGTTATTTCCTATATTTCATGTTGATGATGTCTGTGCAATGTGTAGGGGAAACAAGCCCAGCATAACAACTACTCCATTCTTCTTTTCTCTCTTTTTATTTTGGCCTTGGACCCAAAAGGCCTCCCCCCCTTTTATTTTTTCAAAGAGTCCCCTTCCGTTCATGTTCTACTGGATTAACAGACTACAAACGCCTTTGTTTTATCACGGCCACGATGTCCCCTTTTATTTTTGCCGTTCACGCTTTGTGTTTTTGTTACCACAGATAGAAGTGACACATTCCACTCCAGTTCCAAGAACGCAGGTCTTTGGGATGGATGGAATGATTAAGCCCCCTGATGGACAGTTCTTGGGAGTACCGAGGTCTCCCCAAAAAGAAAAATCTGCAGTGGATTGCATTAAAGTCTGATAACAGGAAGTTTTTGGTTGTAGTTAAACCATTCATTACTATGTGTGACTTGTGATGACTGATGCCACTTGTTTGTTGTTGGGTTAGAATAATAATATTGTCAGATATTTTGGGGTTCAGGTTTTTGTCAATGTTAAAGCTTGGGGTTTTATTTAGGTAAAGAAAGAAATAAACTCTGAGTCGGAGATTGAGTTGGGTAGCCCTTTCATCGGAGGCGCATCCCACTTGAGCTGTTCCACGGATCTGCCTCCAAGAGAAATCACACACATCTGAAAACTACTGGCCTTTCTTTTCCAAACACAGGCGTAAAACAACACTTCTGATTGGCTTAAAGACGATCACATGATTAGATGAAACGATACAATGCTGGTCGCTAGGTGTCACACTATCATAATAAATAAGAAATGAAAGTTAAAGTATCCGGCCAGCTGCTCAACTGACCTTGGAACATAAAGATTAGCCTTCTCAAAGAGAGAGAAGGTAATTATTTACAGTAAGCCTAAACAATGGTGCAGTATCTTTCTAAGGAAGTATGGATAGTGAGGAGAGGCATATTTTAGGGAAGTGAGACAGCCAGGCGCTATCTCTGAAGGACTTCTGTGTAATCTTCGTCTGAAGGAGAAAATGAACTACCTGAGCTGATACAATTGTAACAAAAGACAAACAACACCTGGATATAATCATTGGTTTTGTCAAGGTACTTTTGAGGATAAAATACAACGGCACATTCAAACTATCATCGGCAATAGTGTTGTGATTAGTAAACACACTTCACTGGCCCTTTATAATGGAACACAGGACAAGATTTGTTCCCTCTTCTTTCCTGTTGGCTGAACAACATAAGTAAACGCGAAACAAAACAATTAAGAAAATAAGTTTGTTTAACAGCCCATAGTCTAGCACTGCAAAACTGATACTGATACAAATCTTTACTGCCATCCCCACTGTATCCTGGCCAAGACGTGAACTTTTATTACGTCAGAGACATTCCCATGGTGACGGTTTTATTTCGAACTTCATGCTGTTCGATAGGTAACTTAAGCAGAATAGCCTGCATGAATGAATATCCTAAACTTTTCCTATCAAAATAGAAATCCCGTTCATTTTGGATAATATTAGCTTCTTTAGATTCCCATGGCCCTTCCCTGCCAGACACTTGCCAGCAGTTCAACCCCTCAACCCCCATTTTGTTTTCGTTCTTCCTTTTATTTGTCTTTTTTCCATCCCGATAAGGATTGAATTCATCATGCAGCTAATGTGCCTGAAAGCAACATTTGTCCTTGTTGTTTGCATTGAAATCTATGTTGAATAAACCTTCCTTTCCGTATTGAATCAAACAACGTGTGTCTTCAATTTTCATTCCTTTCGGATTAGTGATTCTTATCCAAAATCCATGAACTCTAATCAAAATAATTCAAAGTTAAATTAATGTAGCATGTTTGCCTCCAGATTAAGAGTTTGATCCAACTAATTTTTACGGGCGCGATCAATTGACCAATTTGGTAACTGTTCGAACAAAGAATAGTTCTTCCTAAAAGCTGAAAAAAATTTAGGCTATCTCCTTAGAATTGTCTGTCAATACCATTGCAACATCCATTGTAGCCTGGTCCTCCTGGAAGGGGGATTCCCTCAGGTTTTTTTTTCATTTCCCTTATACTAAAGTTTTTCTTTATCCTCATTTAGGTTTTAGATCAGATGATGGTGTTATGCTGGTCTTTGCAGCCCTTTGAGACTTTTTATGTAAGGGCTATACAAAAAAACATGACTTGACCACTGCTCTACAGAATAAGGATGAATTCAATTTTATTTATTTTTGCGATATGATTGTCTTGGGAGAAGTCACCTTTTTTTTCAAACACCATTTTACAGGGCAATACAACTAAGTTAACATTTGCATCAGATGTTACGGACTCCCCCATCTGCCTTCTGAATTTTACCATAGCCCCGCTGACACATTACTCTTTCTTTCCCCCCACAGGCCGTTCCTAGTACTGCCGCCTCTTATGGAGTGGGTGCGTGTGGCCATTGTTCACACCGAGCACAGACGGTGCTTCTCTGTGGACAGCGATGATGTTCGGCAAGCTGCCAGGCTGCTAGTGCCTGGAGTGGACTGTGAGCCCCGCCAGCTTCGGTACAGCTGCAGTCCTTGAGGCGTTGTAGTTCACACACACACACACACGCATGCAGACATACCTTCCCGACTAAGACTCAACTCATAGCGTCAACAAGGAATTACCTTATGAAAAATGGAAACTTTGTGTTTTGGGTGAGGAGGAACATCCTCGTAACTCGCTTTGTGCATTTTGCCCTTCAGAACGGATGACTGCTTCAGCGCCTGGAGGAAACAAGATGCCGCCTCAACTGAGGCAAAGTTCCTGCAGAACTTGGGCTTCCATATGCTCAGCTGCGGACGCACAGACCTGGTGAAGCAGGCTGTCAACCTGCTGGGGCCGGATGGTATCAACAGCATGAGTGAGCAGGTTAGAGAAAGTCGGCGCACTTTAATAATTTAAATGAAAGCAGTCTTGCACTTGCTGAGTGTGCACAAAAAGTTGTAATGGAGAACAAAAAAATTAGACATCCAGACATGGAAGAAGCTGAAAAGGAGGGAAAAGGAGAAAGAGAGAGAAGAAGAGGTAAAGAGGGAAAGAGAGAGAGAGAATGAGAGAGAGAGAGAGAGAGAGAGAGAGAGAGAATGAGAGAGAGAGAATGAAAAAGGCAAAGTATATGTAGAGACAGGAGTCACAGATTGGATCATTTTTGACACAGTAACCCCTCGTTTTCTGCAGGGGTTACATTCCTTAAAAGACCCACAATAGACGATCCCTACTAACTAAAAACATGTATTTTTTAATCTATCAAATGCTTAAATACACGGCCACAAAACAATGGGAACCAAGCAGAGTGCTAACAGGCTTTACCGTTGACGATTTTGGACCAAGACTTTTTCTGTAGGGGTTGTGCAAATGCTTATTTTCTGTAGTATGTAAAATGAAAGCAATAAACTACACTCAAGTTCGGGCAGTATTGAAATGACACAAAAAAATAATTGTATTCCATAACAGTTACGGAAAAAAGAAGTGATCAATTTACAGGTATATTTAGTAAAAATAAGGATTACAATTTTTACTAAAAAACTAAAGTTAAGAGGAGAATGATAAACTCCGATGTGCATTGGTTTAAACTTAAAAAAAAAAATGTCCTTGTTCGTATTAATTTGTTTACATTTACCATGTCCATTCCGCCTCTCCCTCTTTGCTTTCTCATTGCTTCCAATCCAAAAACGTGGCAAAACTAACAGAAAAGTACCAAATAATTAATGTGCAAGTAATACGACCACATCAACAAGCAAGTTTGAGTACTACCTTACATGAAATTATGTAAAATGAAATGATAAACACAATATAATGCTAGGGAGCATGTGTCCTCTTCCGCAGAATCCTTTTAAGCATCCATTTATTCAGTCCATGCACTCATTCACATGTGTCTCATATTTACATATACATAATGTACTCATAGACAAATTGTTTATATCATAATTTCAATCACTGCGAGACAGAAGAGATGGCAAGAAATCCCAGAAATTTGTTGGAGAATTAGAAAGTGAGTGTTGTGGAAAATAGACTTGCATTTGTAGAATAGAGTTGCGTACATTTAGAAATGTAGAAAGACTTGCTTACATTGCTTAGAGTAGTGAGGGAATGTTGACATCATTCGAGAAGATCCTTGGCAAGACAAGGACAAGGACTCTCTGAGCAAACTGAGGCGAACAACATGTCCTAATAAGGGTACGACAGCGTCTTCCTTGTTGATTACTGAGGACTAGGGCCGCCTTTTGGGTTGTACTCAAACTGAAGCTATAAAAGCATTGTTATGTCTGGAGTTCTCTGAGTTCTTTTGGGATGACGAAATAAAAGGCTCCCCCTCATGGCTGGTTCCCGATGTACTTAATTCAATCACGAAAGAAGACTTAAAAGATTATCGAACCTACATTTTCTCCTACATTAGCACCCAAAACGATATTGGGCTCTTAATATGCTCTTAATGTGAACAAAAAACAGAGCATATGTCTGCCATGTGAAAGTTTTATTTTTACTCAATACATAGCACTAGCTGACCTTTGTTACATTATTCGTTTATCTCAAACAAAATATATTAATTTTATTTACATTAGTACATTTTTAAAGTAACCCTCCGAACCCTGATTACAAACTTGTCCATAATTTTTCCAATTGGATGAGTGCAACCAATGTTCCCTCTAAGCTGCATATGTGTGCGCAATTGCGCACTGCCCAGAGCTTTTCCGCGCACAAGAAAATCTAGCCAGCTTACAAAAATCAGGGCTCGTAATTGCTAATTAAGAAGCGAATTAAGTCAAAGTTACAGTGCATGAGGCTAAAAATACAAGGGTTCCCCTGACGTTGTGTTCTAAATGCGGTATTTGGAAGTCAAGGTCGAAGTAGAACGAAGTTGAGTAAAGTCAGTAGAGTTTTTCGATAACTGGCTTTTTCAGCTCGGCTCACTAAAAAGAACCGGCTCTTTCGGGTCCCAAACGGCTTTTCAGGTTGTTTTTGCTTCTGTAACCCCTACACGACCAAATATTATCTAAAAATGTGCACAAAATGACTTAAAGGAAGGGGGGGCAATAGAACAAAAAATAAAAAAATACCAAAATGAAAAAGTAGTGAAGAGCTGGGAAAAAAAGAAACAGAAGGAGAGAAAAAGAAAAAAAGAGGAGGAAAAATTCAGAAAAAAGCCAGAAAAAAAGAAAAAGAAACAAATAAAAGGAAAAAGAAAATAGAGAACAAAAAAGCAAGAAAAAAAGTAACAGCTGGGAAGAAATAAATACAATAAGATTTTTTTAAAAGGAATTTTAAAAAGAAGTAGAAAAAACAGGAAAAAAGAAGAAAAAGTTTGTGTTGCATTTAAATAATTTCCAATCATATCAAGTCAATCTTGTTGCCAACATTGAACTTCCACTAAAAAAATGTAATTAAATACAGTTCTGTATCGTGCAACCGACTAAATAACCCCCCAAAAATGTTAGTATAATGCGACAAAAGATACCAGGAAAAAAAAGAAATGGAAATCTTGTGAAAGAATTGTAAAAACAAATTACGTTTGTAGGCCGTACAACCTTTGCAATAGTACATTAGTCAACTCATTCAAAAGTGAAGAATAATTTTGCATTGCCGGAAACTCAGTAAAATGTGACTTGATGTCAAATTTTGGACATGTTTGATAATGGATTAGTTGCCACACTTGGGATTGCTTGTTGCCCACTGTTGTTTCAAGCGTTGCTCACCGACTTTGTGTGAACGCTCAGACCCGTGGAAAATTAGAGGGAGCATTGAGTGCAACAGAATCTGATGCTGCCGAAATCTCATTCTTGGGAACCGATGGCATGTGTTATATATGAGATCCATACAGTCTAAGGCTCTGCTGGGAGAATCTTCTTCGTATTGTCCATCCAAACCCCCTTTTTTGCCTGCCCACCAAAAAGGAAAGAAGCAAAGCAGAACACAGCCTCCATCCAGCAAAAGTCAAAAGATAACTCTATTCTTTCATTTGGTAATTTTGAAACCTAAGATATCGTAAAAGGAAATAAAAACAAAAAAATGATAATAAAACGAAATGTGGTCCCTCTCATAAACAATTGGGACGGCAGCAATTGACTAAACAGGAAGAAGGGATTAAAAAGGGGTATTTTCGCCATCTACTGGTAAGGAGTGTAATTGACAGGGTTTTTTTTTCTCCTCAGCATATTTTGCCAGGGCAAAGTCCCGCACACAACTGAAAAATGTCCACGATCCACCTTTGGGTACCGACTCATCAGTTGAGCAACATTGCCTTAGATGATCTTGATATATAATTGTATCGTGCTCCAGTAATTATTGAGTATATTTTTTCACTGTGTGATACCTCTTCATGAAGAAAGTGTAGTTTATAGTTAAAAGTGTTTTGCACTTTATTGTACAGTGAAACCTCTACTTATGAATTTAGTTCATTTTGGGAGTAGCTTGGTAACCTGAAAACTTTGAAAATAGAGACATGTATTTCCTGTAAATGCACTAATCCGTTCCAAGCCATTCAAGTACAGTATGATATTGAGCAAGTATGTCGTGGGAGGCGAACCTTCTCGTTTTGATGAATGAAAGTCTTCAGGAATCAAAACAGTTAAGCAAAGCGAGGTGGGAACCCGGGGTATTCATGGGAGAGGTGGCGAGGTGATTGTCTAAATGAAAACACCTGGAGAGAGGAAAAGTAAAGGGGATTGGAAAACATAAATTCATATTGTATAAGCAAAAAATATGAAAACAAATGATAAAACTTATTTTTTTTTCTGCACGGCCCCCGTACCAACTGGTGGTTGCCAACAACTGAATTAAAAATGTATTTTCTTCTTGTTTTAATACACACATATTTAGCTCTACCCATCAGCTGTTAGCATTAGTATTGTCTAGCATTGCTCTGAAGGTCACGGGCTGTGACAAGCACAACACTAGAAACCAGATATTGGGTGTATTTTCCTGTAAGGCTGTAAACTGTGACATCATATTAGGAGAAATATACTTGTCATTTTGTCACCTGCTGCCACCAAAATCATTCAATTAGCAGACAGTATTTGTTCGAAAGATTCCAAGCATTTATCTATAATGATTCTGTCGCACTCGTACATATATCTATTATCTATTATTGTCTATTATCACAACTTAATTATTATTGACTGCTGCTTTGGTTGATTAAGATTGACAGCTGCAGACACAGTCCTCAAAAGAGTTTCTCAATCGCGGTACAATGTGTTACTTTTCTTAGACATGCTCCTGCTCGTACCGCCAATATCGTAATCCCACTCCATAGGGATAGTGGGAATATTTTTCCTACATTCTTGTGCATCACTAATTAGATAAGGAGAGATTTGACTACTGAAAGGAGTCCTAGTTACACGCGCCGTATACCTGTTCTTCATTTAATTTCTTCACTTTGACATACAGAGCACTTGGCAGAAATCCAGATCCTTTTTTAAATTTAACAGTCGGATTCCCTGGTCCACACCAGATCCAGGCCAGCTGCTCGTTACCTACCAACAGGGACGCAAGGGGCGCCGCTGTGTTGACGCAAAAAAAAATGACAAGCCGCACCGTAGCTTAAGCAGAGAGTTTAAAATGTAGGAAAAAAAGTGGCTGCTTGTAGTCCGGAATTGACAGTATTGTATTTCATAATCCTAATAAAACTTACTCTCCTTTTCTCTCTCTCTCTCTTTCTCTTCCGACAAATGTTGACAACAATGGGCTGCCCTTTCTTGCACCTAGAATGACAACGCTCACAAAAAAAAAAGCAGCTGTCCTCCCAGTGTGTTAGACCCGTTCTGCTAAAAATGACATGATTATCATGAAAGATGACTAAACTGTGGTTGGGTTTTATGCTTGTGCTCACGCAGGGGATGACCCCACTCATGTATGCTTGTGTGCATGGAGATGAAGCCATGGTGCAGATGCTGCTGGATGCTGGAGCAAATATCAACAGTGAGGTTTGTACCTTTTTGAGTTTTTATTTTGTGTGTGTGATTTTTTTGAGGGAAGTTCATCTACTGAACAATGAGTAATTCAGCTAAATAATGTAACAGAATCATGAAAAGTGTTTGTATGAAAGATCACGCTCTAATTTGTGCAATGAGAAGAGAAACCGGATTGTTGCCTCTGCAATCTCACAAAACCCTCACCATGTATAGTATGTTTTGATGAGGAACTAATCAAGATTACAATCTTAAATAAAAATGCAAAATTTGGCCCGAAAATATTTTAAAAGTGACAAAAGTTGTTGTTTGAGCTGTTCACGTAACACATTGATAAATACCATCATACAATTGAAATGGGCTTAGAATAGAGTGCAAAATTTCAGGTGCACTTTTAGACTTTCCAGATCTGAATAAGAGTTTAGGAGTTATAGACCTTTAAACTCTTAATACCCTTTTTTCATGTGACCAAAAGTAATTGGACAGTTGACTTAGAGGGCTGCAATTGACTCAGTAGCCTCTTACTTTGTAAACCTGTCATCCCTTAAATAGACAAAAGGTCTGGAGTTGATTGCAGATGTTTGGTTCTAAATGTGGAAGCTCTTGTTGTGCTTTCAAGGGAGCTGTCAATGGAAGAAGAAGATCCCAAGACTAAAAAGTAAAACAAATCCATAAGAGAGATAGCAGAAATGCTCAGAGAAGCTAAATCAACAGTTTGGTACAATCAATGAAAAACAAATGCACTGGTAAGGTTGGACGTCCACAGGACACAAGACACGCCGGATAACCGGCGAACAATCTACATGGTCAAGAAAAATCAATTTAAAACATCTACTTAAGTGAAGAACACTCTCCAAGGAGTGGATGCATCTGTCTCTAAACCTTCAATAAAACAAACCTATTGAAAAAAAATACACAGGGTTCACCACGAAGTACAGTCCCAAAATAGACAGGTCGGATTTTACTTTTCAATAAAACACTTCAACAAACCAGCCCATTTTTTGAAAAGTGTTATATGGACAGATAAGACAAAGATAAACCTGTACCAGAATAATGGGAGGAAGATAGTTAGGAGAAAAAAAAGGGAACAGCACATGATCCAAAGTATACCACATTATCTGTGAAACATGGTGGAGGCAGTGTGACAGCATGAGGATGAATGGCTTCCGAGGGCACGTGATCACTTGTATCTAATGATGACAACCGATAGAAGTAGCCAGATGAATTTTGATTTTAGAGGGATATCCTTTCGGCTCATATTCACCCAAATGCTGCAGAGTTAATCGGATAGTGCTTCACAGTGCAGAAAGACAATGACCCAAAACTTGGAGCAAAAACACCCCAGGAGTTTAATAGGGCAAGGATAGTGGAATATGGATGGGATGGGCTCCAACCCCCCCGCGACCCTAATGAGGATAAGCGGTAGAGCTGATGAGATGAGATGAAATGAGATAGTGGAATATTCAGCAATAGCCAAGTCAATCTCCTGATCTCAACCTAATCGAGCATGCATTTTCAATGCTCAAGATGACACTTAAGGTGAAAAGACACACATAGAAGTAACCAAACAAGGCTACCGCTGTAAAGGCCTTGCAAAGCATTAAGGGGGAGGTAACCCAACGTTTGGTGTTGTCCATGGGTTCCAGACGTCATGCTGTGATTGACTCAAGAGGATTTGCTACAAAATATTGACAAAAAAACGTTTCGTTTAAATCGTCCAATTACTTGTGAGACGCTAAAATACAAGTCCTTCATTTTCAGTCAGATGCTGTTATTCAGATGAACTAAACATTACACTCTGCTCTTCTCTTTTAGTCAAGATAGTTTATTTCAAATCCAATGTGTTTGCAAGTAGAGCCCATCTTGCAAAATGGCGCCTGTCAAAATACTTTTGGGCCTAACTGTGTGTTAGAAAACAGAAATATTAAGCCTCTTGATCGTGTCCATTTTCAATGTGTCATCTTCAATCATCTTATCAGCTTTGATTTGCCCTGGACCAAACCTCACCCAAAGCATAAAGCAATTTGTGCTTAGCCTCTATTAGCTAAACATGTTAAGCCCTTTTATCTCGTCACATAAACACCACTGTGTAAAATGTGTTTTCATCTCAGTTATGATCTTGCATTTTTCTCATATTCAAGACATAACCTTGATATCGGTCGAAGCACTGTCAGAGAATCCGCAGCGGAGAAAGAGGGCTCAAAGAAAATCTATTAGGATGTCTAACTCGACAGATCAATTTATTGTGTTCATTAGGAGGTCAACATGCTGTCAGGCTGTCTTTTGCAGCCCCAGGCCTCTTAGATGATTAGCGCAGGCCCCCCGCAGCAGCGTGACTTGTGCTCGCTTGTCCACACACTTTTGGATGAATTCCCATAGGTTTTTTTTAACTAGGCACAGAACATGTAGTGTTCCTCCAGACAATTATGCTAATACGTTGCAAAGAATTCCACCCGCAGGGGGACTCGACAAATGTAATCTCAGAGTTGACCCATTTGTCCTTTTTCCTTTAGAGCTGTGATATCATTAAAGGAACACAACACTTTCAAAACGGTGAATCCCAGTAACTCAACATGTGAGGCAAGCCCCGAAAGAGACAAGGGTTGAAGTGAACTGCTATTGCATCCCGCTTATTTCTGCATGGAGGCAGGCGATTGTGACTTTTTGTTGTTTTCTTAGCTGCGTGTGTGGCTGCAGGTATAATTTTGTTTGGGTAGCTCCCTGTTAGCGTCGGGGCTGTGAAGACCTTTCTCATTTTACTTGCTACTGGTTGGTGCTCATTCGCTGCCCAATATGTGTTTGTTTGGCTGGCTAGCCTGGAATTGGTTCTGGTTTTCTGTGCCCCTTGGTTTATTCCTGGCCGGGTTTGTGTTTTTTGACATGGCCGTTGCGCCTTTTTGTTGTTTGCACCCGATTAGCCTGGCTTCTCACCGCGTGTTTTTTGATCAACTAGCCTGGCGTTAGCGCCAGTTTTGCCAAGTTCCTTGGTTTGTTTATTCCCGGCCAGCTTCGCGTTTGTCAGCATAGCATTTGCTATTTTTCATTGTTGGTTCCTGGCTAGCCTGGCTGCTCTCTGCGTGTTTTATGTCGGCCAGACTCATGTTTTTTTGCGGCCACCTTTCGTTTATGTCACAGTTTGCCCCCAACTGGTAACTCTCCATGTGTTTTTTTTTTTTTTTTTTGCCAGTTATCCCTTTTTGGCTGATCACCCTTCGTTGTACAATTTTTACTTACCCTTGCGAAACAATGAGCAGGTATTTTCCACTAAAACGACCACAACTTCGCTTGAAACACCAGTACCCTCTTTGAATAATTAATACGTAAAACAATATGCTAACTTGCTTGCTAAGGGCCCGGTCACACAGCCGTTTGTGTCTGTATCGCGGCTGAATCACGACCAGAAATTTCTGCCCGTGAAGCAGACGCTGTTGCCCGCGTTGAGATCGCGATACAGACGAAATACAGCCGTGCTTTACACCCGGCAAGAAATTCACACGCGGTTGGCCGCGCGAAAAAGTTTTGCGCTGCTCAAAACTTTAGACCACGGGTAACCGCGGGCGGCACACGTGGTACACACGCGGATATGACGCGGTACAGACGCGGAACGACGTGCTACGGCCGCGGCCAGGGCGCGGTTACACGCGGATAGGACGCGGAATTTTAGCGGGTGGAGCACGGTCATAGCACGTTTGTATCGCGGCTGAATCACGTGAATTAGCGTGTGTAACGCGTGTGACGGTCAAACGCCTTTCTCCGCGTATATTCAGCGCGATTTGCCGAGCACACGTCAATTGTGCTCGAGACGTCAAGGGGTGAACATGGATCCCCGTCACCGTAGTGACCTCCTCTTAATCCATTTTTATTTCTTGACATTTCTTTTCTTTTCATAACAAGATAATAAAATAAAAATGAAAAACTATTACAATAATAACATATTGGCTTCTTCTTCGGTGCCATGAAATCTTGATCTTCACGGGACTGTGTCTTGAGCGGTTATGATTTCTACAGCCCGGCTCGGCAGCTTTTATACCCGTAGTCCACACGCGGAAAGGACGTGGAACTGACGCGATGAGGAAGCGGAACAGCCGCCTGCGTCTGTTTCGCGGGCATACCACGGATGAACAGCGGGTTGGCCAATTTTGCGCATTTTCCACCGCGGGCAACAGCGTCTGCTTCACGGGCAGAAATTTCTGGCCGTGATTCAGCCGCGATACAGACGCAAACGGCTGTGTGACCGGGCCCTAAGGTGCAGGTGTTCCTCTGATGACATCACAACTCAAGACGAAACAGTATGTCTTTATAATGTATTGTCTCCGAAAATAGTTGGAATATACCGATGAAATATATATAGATTTTATGCAAAAACATGTACTATTTCCTCACATTTTGCATGTTTAAGGTTTAGGTTTTTACCTTTAATGGCTTTATGTGTCTGCCCCCGTTTTTAAACCCCACCCTCCCTGTGTCCGTTGTGTAGGTGCCAAACTCAGTTCACAAGCACCACTCAGTCTTTCCCGAAACACGGCAGGCGACGCCTCTCACTTTTGCTGTTTCACACGGACATGTGCCTGTGGTGCAGGTAGTGACGTCCTCTCTCGCCTGTCGACTCTCTCTGTGCTTCAGCTCATGGTTGGTCCTCATTTTCATGCCTGTCCAGGGTCATTTTTTGTTTGTCCGTTTTTTTTACATCCTTTGACAGTGTTGGGCACGTCACGGAAAAAAAAATGTTACCGTTACTAGTTACTTCGTTTAAAAACCCTTCAGACTGCTGACATCTAAAAGTAGGCTGTTACACTTTAAGTAACAGTCTAGTTACAAATGATTGTGCACACTCTCATTGAAGACAACCACCTAAACCTAAGCCAACCTGCTTCAAAATAGCCACATATTAAAAAAAATTGAAGAAAATATGTACACCAAGATGTGGAAGCAGTCAAGCCTTTGTACTTCAAGTGTAATCTTGAGAGCTTGCAAACAAACCATTAGCTAAGACACTCTATGCGACTGCATCAGCTCGCTACAGTTTAACTGTACGGGTCAGGTGTATCGACATTTTGTTACAAAGAATGACAATAAAAGTAAATTCTATTCTATTCTATTCTATTATATTCTATTATATATCCATTCTATCTATGGGCTTCAAACCACTCTGAGATTTTCTCTTCTACTGTACTGTACAAGACATATTTTGATGTCACACAACCAAACTTGTGCATTGAAGCTGGCCCCCGGATTTCAGTATTTTATCTTAAGTTAAGTAGTTGTAAATATGGATTAGATGTAAGTATATGGTAAGAAGGAATTAGAAATGGCATTGGACTCTGTGCATAAATGGCACAATTTTAACTGTATTGGGTTTTACTTTGTAGGGCTTTCTAAACATGCCAACTCTTCAAGGGGTTCATTAACATGCCCTGGGCAAGTGGGGAACAGGTACAAATTAGATGGCGTTAATGTTTCCTTTGGTAGAAACGTTTGAGTCACAAAATTTAAGTAATAATGCGTTACAGTACTCTTTACTAAGAAAAGTAATTGCGTTCGAGGAACGTAACGCGTTACTCCCAACACTGTCCATTAATAAAATGATTGAGAAAATATTTTGTTGTCAACAATTGGCTTGGCTGTCCTTTTGCCTTTCCCGGCAAATGGAACAAGTGTCATTAAGTAAATGGAAGGGTGAACCACAGCGGACTAATTGTGATTAAACTCGTTTTACTAATTAAGATTGTCTTTCCTCTGTTGTGCATGCCCAGATTTGTGTCATTGTGTCATTCCAACATCCATTTAAAGACAGGCATTTTACTATTACTTTGGATGAACTGCATTTGGAATCAAAAAGAAAGCGTCTAAGTAAGATCATTTAGAAGCTTTCGACTGGTATCTATCTTGAATTGTGTTTTTTGGTAGCAAATGATGACGTGAGGTAAAATTAAATAAACATGAAAACCTGTTTCTATTTAGTTTTTACCAGTCTTGTTCCATGTCTATATTTCATTTTAAGGGACACTGAGTTCAGATGTCGCTGTGTGGTGTAGTGCAGGGGCAAAGTGCACCCAGTTTGATATGCATTGCTAAAATAAAAATATATTATGTTTTTAAAATGTTATTACTATGTTATCACTGGGTTAATTAATGGAAGTAAACGGGTTGAATTGATTAAGTCAACCACTAAAACATTTGTTACTAGAAAATCAAGATGACCCAGCACTCGTGAACTTTTTTCAGAACAGGTCAGTCGGCACCTCAGCTGTCCTTACAGGGCACCACTTTGGAGACCATTGTTGTAGTACAACCGGGAAAAAGATGGCTAAAATACAAATTATGGAGGCTCAAAGAGGCAAAATTGCACCATTATTCTACTTGATTTTTTTGCCCAGCCTTTTTGAAGTTTTTTATTACCCATAGCAGTAAGACAACCAACATTTATGTCAGCTCCCTTTGGGTACGTCTTGTGTTATGAAAATAAATGAAAATATTTTTGTGTTTTTAAAAAGAGATGTTTACATGATAGTTCATGTGTTTTTGCATATAACTTAAATAGTGTTTTTTTTAATGTAATCTAAGTTGTTTTACAACCAGGAGGCACTAAAGAATACACACAGTCGCTTTATGTGTTTGCATTTATTGTGCCTCTTTTGATGCAAAGTTTGAAAAAAAAAAAACGGTTTTCTCCTGCTACATTAAAATAATGTTTATTTTTCTTACAATTGATAATATTTTTTAAAGAAAAATACCAAATAATAAGAATATTATTATTATTATATATGTGACAATTTTCAGTTTGTTATATACATCAAATTTTATAATGATGTATTAAATAATACATCAAGTGATATAGTAATATAATCAACAATTTTAAAATGTTGCTCTATTTGAACTAATAAAATGCAAGAAATTTGACATGAAGCAGCACTTAACAACTTGCCAATGTTTACAATTAGATTTGTCTTTTGGTCGTTGATAACAACATTGTGAACTGTGTATACAATAAGATTAGACATGGTAGTCCAGGATATACACGTAATTAATGACTTAAAACATAAAACATAAGTTTAAAAGAATGTCAGGATAAATAGAAAAATAGATTTACAAGGTATTTTAACTCGTATTTTTTTTACTCACACCTACCGTAGTTCATCAGTGCCTGTGGCTGAGGGGTATTTACTTGTTGTTAAAAAATAGTAAAACTGACTGACATGTATTGCATCCAAAGCATGGAAACAAAGTGTATTTTCTTACTTGTTTATTAGCATATTTGGTATTGGAGTAATTCAAAAGTAATTGAAAGTAATCCAGTTAAAGTAACCCTACCCAACCCTGCACATAGCCATATACATAACCATATATAGTAGCTCGACAGTCCTTGCAAAAAAATCAAATAAAAACAAATTAGGTATTTGTTGAATATTAAAAGAAAACACAACGTTAAAGGTTATTCGCCCAGTTTTTTACAGTCTATGGTACGGCGTTGAGTGCATCCTTAATAAGCACAATGAGCCGGCATTCTCTTTCGGATAATTCGGCTCTGTCCTGGAGGGTTCTGATAGTTTGACCCGACTAGATTAAGCTTGCAGTGGCTCGCCTTCAAAGGGACGCGTCCTATCTCGGCGTTTGTATATAACCATGCCTGAAATGGCATGACTTCCTTCTTTGTTATAAAACTGAATTTGATCCATGTGTCTATGCAGGTGACTGTTGCCATGGAGATGTTGCGCAAGAACTGAACCCAAGTTTTGTTTCAGGAGCACAATACTCAAAATAATAAGGGAGCCTAGCTTGAGAAAAGGATGGCCAATGGATCAATAAATCCAATATTATTCCCCGCCATGGGTACAAGGAGGAGACATCTTTTTTTCTCCCACTTAACACAAATAAAATATGTCTTTGATGTTTGCGTTATACAAGCAAGTGTTATCACAGGAATACTCCGATTTTTTATGTTGAAGCCATAAAATATCACGAGCACAGCAGTCAACCGATTTTCATTCAAAGACTGCAGCCAGCCTTTGATAACTGATGTCACATACATACATTTTTTTTTCAAACTCATGCGACAATTGATTATTTTCCTTCCAAATATTTGACTTAAATACTCTTTCGCAGGGACCCTTTTAAAATAATTTTGCCTCTTCTTTGTTTAAACATAATCCATTTTTTTTAGATTTTTAGCATTTTACACAACCAATTCCTCACAAAAAAACTAATCTAGCTGGATAATACCCCCAAAATTCAAAAACGTTGTTAAGGCTGGGCAAAAAAAACCAAATGTTTTTGATTGTGCGGTTAGGTCACTTTCAGTCTCCGTAGTTTGTATTCTTCCACGTATATTTCACTATTTGTTTTCTGTTGTACTACACACACAACAAGGTGACATTTAGTGGTCAATTGACATACACTGTTCCTTTAACATCTTGCTGTGGTGAGTTGCTTTTCTTAATTGATGACAGTGGCAGTTATTAATTATCCCATGTATTCATGAATAATGCGTTGTTGTTGTTTTTATCTAAAAAAATACAGGTTTGAGTGTGCATTATACACGCTGTTTCACGGTAGTTACCGTATTTTTCCAATGGTTGATCAGTCGAATAAAGTTGCTGATCACAATCGCATAAAATTGGGTGCATCCAGAATCAAACCTGGATCACCGTGGTGAGAGCTCCTAACCACTAAACCACCAGTGATATAGATAGCAAATAAAAACGTTATTTTATCTCAATATCGCACTATTTTTGTTCACTGTACCAGAGACGAACATTAGGAAATGGAGAAAAACGAAAGTCGTCCTTATATATATAATAAACGCAAAAAGCACTAAAAGGAAAACAACTACAATACACAGATGACAAACCAACAGTAGCTGAGAGACGGGCACTGAAAAAGCTGCGGTCAATCATGGACAATCCATCGCATCCAATACACAGCATTATCTCCAGACAGAAGAGCAGTTTCAGCGACAGAGTGCTGTCACTGTCTTGTATTTCGGACAGACTGAAGAGATCTTTTCTTCCTCATGCCATGAGGCTTTTTAACTCTACCCGGCAGAGTAAAAGCCCACATTAAACCACACCACCTACATTGCATATTACCGAATTTTATTGCAATATCTATTCTGTGTAGCACTATTTAGATATTCTATATAACACGCTACAGTGGGCATTTGCACGTCACACTGGGTATTTGTATATTGTATTCTTTTTGCTTTATTATTGTATTGTTCTCAGCTCAGGGATGCTGCTGGAAATGTGAATTTCCCTCCGGGGATGAATAAAGTATCTATCTATCTATCTGTCTATCTATCTATCTATCTATCTATCTATCGATCTATCTATCTAACCCCTCAAATCTACATTGGGTCATTACCAGATTAGAGGTAAATATTTATCAAAGGTAAGCAATAATGTAAGGAACTATACACTTCAGATTCAGATTCAGATTCAGATTCAGATCTACTTTATTGTCATTCTAGTACACGTGTATACAGAACGAAATGTCGATGCATCTGACCCCCACAGTTTCCTTGAATGTACAGATATAAATAATGTTGTATTGTATTTTGGCTACGTATAGTATTTTACCATAGTGCCGATAGTGCAAGAAGAGTAGCTAACCAGATGTGCAAAATGGGCAGTCAGGTTAACAAGTCAGGTACACAGTAACATTAACACTGTAACAATAACGCTGTAATTACAATAGTGCAGAGAGCAATGTGCAAGGAGTGGCAAGCTATAAAAAAAACTGCCAGTAGTGCAAAAAGTCAGATTAGCAGCCGTTTAGATTTAAGTTAACTATATGTTAGATTGACCATTTAACAGTCTAATGGCCAGGGGGACTAGACTATTGCGGAGCCTGGTGGTCCTGCACCGCACACTGCAGTACCTCTTCCCAGAGGCTAGCAGAGTGAACAGTCCATGATGGGGGTGAGAGGGGTCCCCGGTAATGTTTTTAGCATGGGATAGGCAGTGATTGAAACTACATGATTCAATTGTTTGTTTGTTTGTACATGATTCAAATTGAATCTTTTCTTCCGGCGCCGTCACGAATGGCAGCCACTCCAGCAGCTCCCGTGTTATTTTCGATTGTTCTCGATTGTTCTCAGCTCAGGGATGCTGCTGGAAATGTGAATTTCCCTTCGGGGATGAACAAAGTATCTATCTATCTATCTATCTATCTATCTATCTATCTATCTATCTATCTATCTATCTATCTATCTATCTATCTATCTATCTATCTAAATAAATGAAGTTATTTTATTTTGTTTACCTTTGGAAGGTGCTAAAATATGCACACTGTCCGTTTGAGTGCCATCAGACTGTTGATAAAAAAAGAAATGTCTGTGATAATCTGGACTTTGAAGGACATTACATACATTGTAGATTTAATGTTTTTATTGTGTTCATCATTGTCAAAAAATGATTTTAATCATGGCCTCACGTATTTAGTGTATATTACTTACAGTGCTTGGAATAAAATAGAATAAAATAATTGACTCTAATAACATTTGTCTCTAGTTCACGGTTTACGGATCCCTTAACCACCACTGTCGTAGGGATACCATTTCCTGTGGTGTGTCTTGGGCAAGTACAGCCTGGTAGTGCCCATCTCTTTTCAGGCTTGTTTTTGGGTAGGGGTTTGCTCCCCCACATGAAACAGATTTGGTTTCCATGTTTAGCAGGAGAGGCCTCCTGATCTAACTCAGATACGGCACCTTCATCCGTTCCTTGATAAAAATAGCGTGATAATTAAATAAAATAAATTGCCTTTTCTTACGTGATTTATATCTCTGGTGGTCCAATGGTGACGATTCAAAGTTTTAAACCCCATGTACCAGGTTTGATTCCAATTGCATCGACCGCAGAATTTGAGCTGAGATGAACGGAAACAACATTTTAGACAGAATTGTAATGAAAAATATGGGTGTGCATTATAATGGAGTGCGCTTTATACACAAATAAATATGATATAAAAAATGAGTGCATGTCTTTGTTCGGGCTCACCGTCTGGCTTTTTTGTGCTTGGCTAAAGATAGTGAGTGGCAGCTGGCTCCTGTTCTATTGTTAATGAAACAAGAACAATTAATTCCACTGCAGCATGTATTCTAAATTAGGAATTAAACTCTCATCGACTGAGTCTCACGAATTAGAGAAGCTCAAAGTTATATCGTTTAAGTCTTTTTCTTGAACTTGCAGCTGCTTTTGGACGCCAAAGCCAATGTGGAAGGTTCACTGCAAGACGGGTTGGAAAACTACATGGAGACCCCTCTTCAGCTGGCTTCTGCTGCAGGTAAGTGGAGAACAGAGGTAAGATTGGGCCTAAATAAATCCAGCCGACCTAGGCTTGCAGGGATTAAAGCCCACCCTAGCCCAAGCCGAGCTCGATCATTTAACTTGATGTGCTCGACCAAACCCAGAGTAAACGCGAAATTTCATATTTCACTGTGATAACTCAGTCTGTTGTAACAAAATCCAAGTCACACGAGACTATAAAAATGTCATTGTCACTGATTTTCCTAAAGCGGTAGTGTGTAATATTTGACCATTAGCTTGCACTGTGTTATCTAATGCGAAGAAAACCAGTGCCACTGAGCACAGCGTAACAGCAAAATGCCAGACAAACTCAGCGGCGACTACTCGGTAGGGATTCCACTCTGTAAAACAAATGCAAATTTCTCGACTTATGACGTTTTCTAAAAATTAACATTGGTATGATAGTTCATGTATTTTTGGCTTGTATTCAAACTAATGTTATTTTTAACTGAATGAAAGGAGGCACAAAATATTACACACTGTCCCTTTAAAAGTTGAAGAGAACACTTTAAGGCTGTCTGTCATTTTGATGGGCCGTAAACCACAGCAGCATTACGTCCTTAAGAATCGAGTGCTACATTTTAGAAGTGAGAGAGGCAGAGAGATATAGAAGAGCTATGTCGGGTGGATAATAATAATAAAAAAGGCAGCGATAGAGAAACCCCCTGGCGAAAACATGGTGAATGACATTTTAGGCCAAATTCTGGTCGGGTCTGGCTCAGCTTAAGATCTTACCTCTCTATATTGGGAGTATTCATTGAGGACTTGATATGTGGGTGAAAAAAATGTACTATCGTGAGGACCTTCAAACCTCCTGTGTTGTCCTTGTTATGTATTACATGAATAATGTTGGAGAAAACAACGTTCAAAGGTGGGGTGCATCGTTTCCTTCAAAATAATGTAAATTAAATAGTTTCTCTATTAGGTATGTGTTACAAATGCCCATCTGATTTCAAAGAGTCCTTATGCTCGTTGGGCCACAGCACCGATCTGCTTTTATGTTACTTTTAGCAAAGCTGTCTGCAGCGGAACATGCCGGTTATCATTTTTACGGATTAAATATTGGACCATAAACTAAAGTACCACAATGTCCTTAAAACTCTGGTGTGGCACTTTGAAAGCGAGAGAGGCAGAGAGACAAATAAGAACAATGATGGGTGGATAATAGAATGAGGCATTAAGGACTTCTTTGGGTTGACAATAAAAGAGTTTAGTACACTACGTGTTTTAATGAGGTGATTGTTTTTTTTTTGTAGACCCCAGTCTCGTGACAACAACTACTCCCGGCCTTGAAACGCCTTAGCACACTGTTAGCGTAGCAACATCACAGTGAGTTGTGACTAGAAACGGATTCTATCACTGTGTTTCTTGCACATCATGGCCCATGCCACTTGCTCTAACACTGACTCGGCATTATGCAATATTTTTTAGTTTGTTACATAGGTACCTCT
Source organism: Urocampus carinirostris (assembly GCF_059441175.1). NCBI lineage: Eukaryota > Metazoa > Chordata > Actinopteri > Syngnathiformes > Syngnathidae > Urocampus > Urocampus carinirostris. The sequence goes on from NC_142355.1 coordinate 40,425,374, forward strand.
TCTTATGAGCATAATCTGTTCCAGGATCAATCATATTACAGCTTGAACTGCTCGTTTAACGAGCAGATTTTCTGAATATGAATGAATTTTGAAAAAAAACTGTTGTACTCCTGTCCTCCCAAAAGGACACAAATGAATCCAAAATAGCTATAAGACACATCTTCTTTCCGATCACTAAAAATATATTCAAAAATACACTAATAACAAAAATAAGATGATATTACCGAAATTAAATATGAGTTCATCATGAGCAGTGTGATGAACAAAGGGGAAACGGGTACCAGGAGGATTCACAAAGATCGTATACCTGTCAATTTATATGTTATAATGTTTTTTTAAATCATTTTACATTGTGTACTATGTATATAAATTCTTATTCTTGATTTTTTTTTTTAATTTGTATTATTTGTAATCTCGTTTTGCCCATTTCGGCTCTAATCCGGAGTGTCTATGTCATTGAGTGCTAATGTTGTCTCAGTACTCTGGATACCGGTAGTCTGTCTTGCTGTGAATAGGTGCCGCGTGGTGTTTGTAAGGTTTATTATCGCTTAACAAGGAGAATTCACAATAGTTCATAAGCGGAATATTTTGGCGCAGTTTGAAAGGTATGAGATCAAGGGATTGTTTTCAATACATAAGCATTTAATGTACACTTGTAATAAATACTGTAGCTTTTATTTTTTGCCTTTATTAATTTGCATGCTTAAACTGTGTCTAGTGGTAGCCTCTGGGATTGCTTGTGAACTGGATTTTCTTTTGTATTGTCAAGTCAGGTCAAGTCATTTTTATTCGTATAGCCCTTAATCACAAAGAGTCGCAAAGGGCTGCACAGGTTATTGCACAGACTATTATTTCAGACTATTATTACACCATCCCCTGATCTGAAACCAACATGAGGGCAAGGAAAAACTCAAAAACCTCAACATGAGAAAATGAAGAAACCTTGAGAAGGGACCGCACATGTGGTAATCCATCTTTCAGGATGACCAGGCTGCAATGGATGTTGCAATTACAAATAATGCAGAGATATTGTCAACAAAAAATATAGGTTATTCATATGCTATAGAGTAGAAGTGTGTTTTAAGCTTAGATCTAAACATTTCCACTGAGGTTGCAGATCGAATCTCAGGGGGAAGAGCATTCCACAGCACCGGTGCCCGGATGGAGAACGCTCTCGAACCTGCGGAACTCTTCTTGGATCTTGGTGTCACCAGTAGCCCAGCGCTTTCAGAACGAAGACTCCGGACCGGAACATAGGGGGAAATCAAATCTGAAAGATTTGAGGGAGCAAGTCCATGTATGATTTTGTATAATACCAAGAGAACCTTGAAATCACATCTTAAGCTAACAGGGAGCCAATGCAGGTTAGCTAAAATCGGCGTAATGTGATCAGACTGTCTTGTCTTAGTTAAAAGCCTCGCTGCAGCATTTTGTGCGAGCTGAAGACTCTTGATTTTGGACTTCGGGAGACCGGAGAGTATTGCATTACAGTAGTCGAGACGGGAAGTAACAAACGCGTGAGTTATAATCTCCGCATCCGACGGAGACAGCATAGGATGAATTTTAGCAATGTTGCGAAGATGGAAGAAAGCGGTTCTAGTAATTTTCTTCACGTGTGTTTGAAAGGACAGATCGGGGTCAAATATGACACCTACATTTTTAACTGAGTCACTCTGGGTGATGTGACTTTTGTGAGGTATATTTTTGTAAAAACAAAACAAAGACAAAAAACTTTTATACCGAAATACTTGTGTTTAGAGATTCTCGGATGTAGATGTACTACTTTATTAACACTAGGGCTGCAACTAACGATTATTTCAATAATCAATAAATCGGTTGATTCTTTTTTCGATGACCTATTTTTAATTTACTCCTCTTTAGTCAAATAGTGAAGTCTTAGTGTAAATAGTGCACAAAGCAACAAAATATTCCATCATATTGTCAGGGCCAGACTCAGGGGTGCAGAAGCACAATGCAGAAACAATAACAAAAAACAAGGTTTTGTCAAAAATCTTAACAATAAACAACAATACATACAAATGTATGTTACACACCTGAAACCATATAAGATACTTGCAAATACTTCGTCGGATCAAGTCGCCCTCTGCCAGACCAAAGTGCTACACCAAAGTGTTACTAGTTAGAAAGACTTTATCGCAATAAAATTTGGTCTCGATTCCCCATCTTCACAATTAAAGTGGTACTACAACCATGTCCTCTCAACAGCAGAACATCACAGCGAAATTCAATGCACTGGTGTTTGCATAAATGGCACAATGAAAAACACAGAGAATCGATGAAGAAAATTGTTGCCAACACTAATAATAATTGATTTTAATGTGGCAGTCCTGATCCACAAATCAATTACGCATACATTTTTATAAAAATATATTCATTTGTTTTTAAAGTAACCTGGCCCGACCCAAACGCAATGATTTTCATTTTAGGCATGACCAGCGTAACTCCCCTTACATACGTGTATCCGTCCGCGTAATCTTTTTCTTACGCCTTCATCTGAATTTCAGCCTTGTCCTCAACTGACTCATGCCTTTGAAGGAAAATTTGTCCTCTGAGCTGGCAGAGGCTTTTTTTCACTCACTTGAGTGTTTTCCCATATTTTCTTTTTACACACAGGCAACTTTGAACTGGTGAGTCTCCTGCTGGAGCGGGGGGCAGACCCCATGTTGGGAACCGTGTCCCGCAATGGCATCTGTACAGCGCTGCAGGGAGACATGAACTCTTACAGTTTGGCAGCCGCACACGGACACAGGTGATATAGCTTTAGGGCAGGAGTCAGTCATTTTAGCTGGAGGCAACATGTTGAAAAAAAACATCTCAGGGCCCAGACAAGTAGATTTAAGAGAAAGAGGGATCGACAGAGAAAGAAAGAGACAAAGAAAGGGACAAAGAAAGAGAGAAAAAAAGACAGGGGGAGAAATAGAGGGAAAAAGACAGAAAGGGACAGAAGTTAAGATAGTGACACAAAAAAGTGAGAGTAAAGGGGAGCAGAGTAAGAGAGAAAGAGAGAGAGAAGGCATGAGAGAAAGAAAAGGGGAAAAAGAAAGAGAGGGATGGAAAAAGAGAGAAATAAATGAAGAAAGACAGTTGGAAAGAAAGTGAGAAAGAGAGACATAGAGAGGTAAAGAAAGAAAAAGGATGAGAGAAGTGAAAATGAGAGAAAGAGTCAAAGAGAGAAAGACAAAGAAAAATAGTGTGAGAAAGACAGAAAGGCAGAAAGTGAAAAAAAACAAGAGTTAGAAAAGAGAGAGAGGATGAGAAAGAAAGGGAGAAAAAAGGTAGGAAGGAAAGAGATAAATAGAAACAGAGAGAGTGAGGAAAAGAAAGTAAGAAGAAAGAAAAATAAAGTGAGATGGAGAAAGTAAGACAGAGAGAAAGAGAGAGAGAGGGGGGGTGAAAGAGGGAGAAAAATACAGCTCCAGTTGCTATTACGAGTTGCCCCTGGCTTTGGAGACATCAAGTGTACATATTTAAAACTGCTGCTATTTTTCCTCTTCTGCTTCTCTCAGCATTGTCTGTCCAGACTAAACCCCTTGGTGCGGCGGATCTGGCCTGCACGCCACATATTAGTCACATGTTCCTTCGGGAAACTAGATTTACATGACGTACACTCCACAAACACATCCACTAAGCAGTTCAAAAGACCATGAGAGTCACACATGCTGATTTTGAAGTTTGTTTGAGGGTATTTCATGGATTATAGTTTGTTTTTTAGAACCATTATCTTGGACATACTGATCACATAACTGGACCTCCCCAGGCCTCCCACTCCTCTGGTGCAGCTGAATCAGGGAATTTTAGACCAACAGGCACTGAGACATTTAAACACACTTAAATGCGATGCATCCAAAATAAGTAGTGTATGGGTATGTGGCATCTGTGTCAGTAACTCGGGCCAGATCGGTAAAAGAATGTCAACTCCAAATGTTTAGCTTTGTTTTTCCAGTAGTATGCGTTATCATTTAACCTACATTAGTAATTTACCCTACACATCATAATATATAATATATACAAAATATAATTTTTCTAAACAAATTTACGGTCAGTACCTACCAACACTACCACTTTCTACTGCTTTAAAATAATATTTTACTATTATTATTTATTTATTTTTAGATTTTATTTCATTTTATGTTTTTAATCCCACTTTTTCAAATTTAACAAAAAAATCTTGAATTGAGACTAGTATTTTAATCTACGGATGCTTTATTTTGAATTGAGACTTGAGTCTTTGCGTGTGAATAAACCTCTCTACGCATTACATTTCCATTTTAGTAAATGTTTGCCTCTTCTCTTCTAGTTTTAAACAAGCACATGGTGTTGTTTTTTTAATATTCTGGATATGCTTTGTGTTTTGCTCGTAAAAACAGAGTGTGCATAAAAACAACTACTATTTTCACATCAAAAGGTTGACATGTATGCATTTATACACAAACAATAAGGGAAAACTAGTTGTGTGTTTGGAATTGAACAGTTGCGTGAATGCAGCTTTACACCTAAACCATCTCACCACACTATACAAACCCAACACTTCCCTTTAACGCCCATAGAGATAATTTGTTTTGCATTTATTTGAAAAATCTGAACGTTTGATATGAATGACATAGAAACTCCTGCGATTGGCTGGCAACCAGTCCAGGGTGTCCCCTGCCCACTGCCCGATGATTGCCGGGATGGGCTCCAGCACGCCCGCAACCCTACTGAGGATAAGCGGTGCAGCTAATGAGATGAGACATAGAAACTCGCTCATTTTTTTGTCATATTCAGAAATTTATGGCGGGTCTGATAAAATCATACATCAGATCTGGCCCGCGAATGTATGTTCGACATGGCTACTCTAAAACATTTGTTCTTTTTTCTAAATATTGAAACGATTACTGTGAAATGCTGCCATATGTCTGTATTCGGACCACTACACTAAACTGTTGAGTCAATGGATCTGTCTTGAATATTGTGCTCCAATGCAAAGATTATGTTTGCTGTTTTGTCAAAAAATGGAAGATATAACAGAGGTTAGAAATGAGCTCAGTAATGGGTTTACACTTGAATTGGTTGAATTTTTGGTTTGTTTTTTTGTGTCTCTTTTAGAAATGTATTTCAGATGCTGTTATCCCACACTGAAAAGGGTAAAGGAGATGTCTTATCCCTGGAAGAGATTCTGGCAGAAGGATCAGAGCTGGAAGGAAGAAGTCCGAGTCAAACAGACCTCATACGGAGAGGGAGGGCCAAACTCAAAGCCCTAAAAGAAGCCATGTACCACAGCTCAGAACATGGACATGTTGACATTACGATAGACATACGGAGCCTGGGTTAGTGAACAACATAACTAATGAACTAATGTACAAGGAACGTTTGGTCATTTTGCCACATTTAAGTCTTCAAACTTAAAGCTGAAAAATTCAAAATACTTTCTAAGAATCAACAACATGTGAGACACAATTCTAAAGTGGAAACAAACTTTTTTTTTAGCATTATAAATTATATCTCAAACAAAAAAAACAAAAAAAAGTAGGCATAGCAAAAATATTGGCTACCCGTTTTCTCAGCACAGCCAAGTGACTTCAGAAGTTTCCTGAATGATCCAATGTCGAAATAATGACTAAATTACTTCCTCAAAATGTACACATCTCCCGGAACACGGTAGGCAATAATATCAAAATGGAGAGAGCATTAAGCCACTGAAAACCTACCAAGACTTGGCCATTCCTCTAAACTCTTAACCCTGACAAGGAAAAAAACTAATCAGAGAAGCAACTTAGAGGCCAATGATCACATTGCATGACCTACAGTCATACACATTTGAGAAGGGGCAATTTATGCATAAGAGAACTATTATACTCTAAATAAATCTGCCCATTATGTAAAAATGGCAAGAAGAAAAACCCTTTCTGAAAGAATGCTATAGAAAGGCCCATTTGGTGTTTGCAAGAAGCCACAAAGGAGACACAAATAAAATGTGGAAGAAGGCACTCTGGTTAGATGAGACCAAAATTGAACTTTCTTGGTTGAATGCAAAGTGTTATGTTTGGCTTAAGAGTAACACTGCACGTCACCCGGAATACACCATCGCATCATGTACTGGGGTTGCTTTTTTTCAGGAGGGACTGGAATGATCATTAGAGTTTATAGGAAGATGGATGGATACACATACAGGGCGATTCTGAAAGGAAATCTGTTGGAGACCTTCTATTAGGGCGCAGGTTCACCTTCCAACAGGACAACCCTCAACTTGAAGCAAAATCTACAATAGAATAGTTTGAAGCTAATAATATGAAGGTGTTAAAATGCCCAGGCCAAAGTCCAGACCTCAATTCTATAAAGCATTTGTGGAAAGAGCTTAATATGCTGTGCACAAACGATCTCCATTAAACCTAAAGGAACTTGAACTATTTTGTAAGGATGAATGGGAAAATATTTATGTTTCAAGGTGTGCAAAACTTATAGAGACATACCCAAAAAACACTTGTAGCTGTGATCTCAGCAAAAAAAGGTTGTACAAAGTATTAACTCAAAGGGGGCTACTGTTTTTGCAACAGCTACTTTTCAATTGTTTTCAATTGTAATATTTAGCACAATATAAAATGTTGTTCAAATTTGTTTTCTTTTCGCAATTATGTCTCTTAGAAAATATTTTGAGTGTTTTATCTCAAGTTGAAGCCTGAAATATGGCAATATGTCAAAAAGTTAATTTGTAAGGTACTGTATATTTTCATCATATCGGATGTGTGTTTCATTTTTCTATCTTATCTTAGGAGTGCCGTGGACGTTGCACACCTGGCTAGAATCTCTGCGCACAAGTTTCTCCCAGCACCGCCGGCCATTGATCCAGGGGCTTCTTAAAGGCTTTTTCAGCATCGAAGAAGAGGAATACACAGAGGAGCTCATCACGCATGGCTTGCCTCTCATGTTTCAGATCCTCAGAGGCAGCAAGGTACACACTGTAACATTACGGAGTCACAGGCCTTTCCGGTCATTTGTAAGTCTTTGTCTGAATCTAAATCTAAGTCTTGGACACGATGTAAGACTCTAAGACAGGGTTTCGAACTCATTTAAGCTCAGTGGACACATGGTTGAAAAAACACTCTCACAGGAGCCCGGACTAGTATATTAAAGAGAAAGAGAGAGAAGGAGATAAAAAGAGAGAGAGAGAGTCTAACAAAAAAAAGAAAGAGACAAAGAAAGAAAGAAAGAGAAAGACGATAAGAGACCAAGAAAGAGTGAGATGCAGTTTATGGAAAACATTCTTTTTTGTTGTTGTATTTTACCAACTGTTTTCAGGTGCCTTGCCCCATTAAGTGCAAACGACCTTGATACACACAGGGGGGCTTGTAGCCAATTGCAATGTTCCTTTCCCACTTTTACTAAACACAGGCGTACGATTAGGGAATATCAGAAATACTGCACACTGTTTTGCGTATTTGTTCTTTTCACAATGTGACACGTTCTACACGTCTCTTAAGGATTTAAAACATATCTGATATCTGTAAAAAAAAAAAAAAAACATATTTGTAAGTGTGAAATGAAAACCGTCTTTTCTGTGTTTTGTGTCAGAATGAAGTGATCAGCCAACAGCTATCCGCCATTTTCACCCAGTGTTACGGGCCTTACCCGGTCCCCAAACTGGCAGAGATTAAACGCAAACAGTCATCGCGCCTTGGTGAGAGCTTGTCGCCTTGTTTTTAAGCAAAGCTGCATTTTAATGTACATCGAATCTTGGGCGTTACCAGGGAGAGACAGGGTGGATAATGCCCAGCTACAAACACGCTCTGCACACCCAAAAAAAGTGTATGTAGTACTGATTGCAGTCTGAGCACCGCACATGGTATGTCAGTGGGTTTATCCCCTTCATATAATAAATTGTAAGTCAGGGGACACTACCTTGGATTCTCCTGAGCCCTACACAACTCAGTGTGTGCGTCAGTCCCCACGGAGGAAGCAGGGATGTTAATATCCGTCTGAAGAAATGTGAAATGTGAAAGCCCCTCAGCCACGCTTGGTTTCCTGTACTGGGGGTTAGAAGAAGACCCCTCGGCCCCTCTTGGTTTCCTATCCTGGCGGCATGAAGAAAGCACCTCGGTTGCACCTTTTTTCCTGTCTTGGCTGCGAGGGGCAAGGACTTTCACTCGTCCTGTTGCTGCAGCTGTCGTAATCTTTTGGCTGGGAAGGTGTCTGGCATCCGGCCCTTGAGAGGGAGGTTATGTTGGGGTCTGGTACCCCTTCTTTCATCAGAAGAAATACAAGGAAAAATACAAAAAAGAAGGGAAAACACGTAAGAGAGGAAAAAGCAAGAAAAAAGAAGGGAAAAGCTAAGAAAACTAGAAAAAAGTGATAAAAAGAAGTGAAAAGCTTGGAAAACAAAAAATAAAGAAGGGGTTATCTTTGATCAGTATATTATTTATTATAATAAAGTATTGTGCACAAAATTAAATATTATATCCATCCTTTATCTGCACCGCTTATCCTTAGTAGGGTCGCGGGGTGGTGGAGCCCATCCCAGCTATCTTCGGGCAGTGGGCAGGGGACATCCTGAACTGGTTGCCAGCCAGTCACAGGGCACACAGAGACAGACAACTTACTCGCTTATCCCCACCTAGGAACAATTTGGACAGGCCAATTAACCTGACATGCATGTTCTTGGAATGTGGGAGGAAACCCGAGTGCCCGGAGACCCACACAAGCACGGGGAGAACATGCAAACTCCGCACAGGAAGGCTGGTAGCTGGACTTGATCCCATGACCTGAGAACTGTACCGCGGACGCGCTAACCACTCAACCATCATGCCGCCCTCTGAAATTAAATGTATATATTTTAAAATCTATTATTCTACTACAGTTACATTTTAACTCATTTAAACTTTATATATTAAGCAACTTTACAGTCTAGCAATGCCAATTAAAAATATTGACTTTTCAATGCAACAACGAATACTCAATAAAATGCAATAATAAATCATACCGTTTTTTTTAAAGCTTATTATGAATAACATTATCCCTGAAAAACACTGGAAACAAATTAAATTATCAACAAATCTAAAAATAAATATAAAATACAAGACAATTCTAACCTTTTTAAATATTCAACACACTTAAAGTCAACAACACAGAACCAATGGAAATAAATGCACATTGACTAGAGAGGCGAAAACGCCTGGAAGGAAGCCGATTGTCCATGGTTTCAAATAATAAAACCTGTAGTAAGCTTTTGCTGGTTGTTTTATTTAACGTGCATAGTCTGTGCAAACAAATGTTTGGGGTAATAATAGTTGAGAGCTCTGACCACATGATTTTTGAGTGGGAACTTGCACCATCTTGTGACTAGAAAGAGGAATTTGTTTGTTTCATAAATAATAAGCTTTGTGTCTTTCAGATCCTTGCTTTCTGAACAATAAAGAGATGTCGGATGTTACATTTCTGGTGGAGGGGAAGCCTTTCTATGCCCACAAAGTTTTGCTCTTCACAGCCTCAAATAGGTAACTTTATTTTTAAACCATCTTTAAAGGGACAGTGTGTATTATTGAGCACCTCCCTCTGGAATCCCCCTGCTGAAAAAAAAACTATTGATTTAAATTCAAAAAACAAAAATACATGAACTCATCATCATATCGATTTGCATGTTTTAACTCCTTGATGTTCCGCCAACCCGCCGGTGGGCCATCGGACGGTTTGAGAAACAAAGTTGTGTCCGTACGACGTCACCAGTCACTGAAATACATTATTGAAAAGCTTAAACTCCTGGGATTTAAGATATTTCAAATTGTATTCATCACAGAAACGTAACAATCCATCCAATTACCACAAGACATCCGAAAACTATAAAGCCTGTATAATTCACGCAAGAGTGCTGTGATATTCCACTCGTGAACCGATTATACTCAAACATGGTCTGGTTATATTTAGGAGAGATCACAATAATGCCAACAGATTAATCAGCCTAAAAGCATTCCTGCATCGTTTGATGATCCTTGTTGTAATTGGTCTGTTTTGCTCCACAATTCCTCTTCAAAAAAAAAACAGACAGATGATTACCAATATGGCTGTTAGCCTCTGAACTTTTGATTGACACAACTTTCGGCCAATTGCAAGAATTTTTCAAGGTGTTTAGCCTGTGACAGCATATGAGGGCCTGTATTAAAAGAAAAAAAACACATGACTTATTTTAGCCTCAAAAATCTTTAGCCTATAGTAACCGATTCAAATGTTGAATAACACATTGGTTAGCCAATAAAATTCCCAAAGTATTCTATGTGGTTTCTTGCAAACGCCAAACGGGCCTTTTTATGGGATTCCAAGCGTATTCTAATCTGAGACGAAAATAAACGTGTGTAAATGCAACCCAGAAACCATTTTTACGCGCAATTATCTCACGCATCATGGATTGACTTCTGGAAAGAAAAGTCAAACATTTACAACTCTTTCACAATGAAAATACGAGTAAGTAATATACACAGTTGTTTTAGGGTTTGTAAACTGGTCGTCTCCGAAAAGCCACTTTTGAAAACGCTTGGCATACCTTTAAAAAAATGTGTAAAATACAGTGTTTAGTTTTTTAGATTGATATCAAATTTGACTTGGTACCAGGTAAGGCATAATGCTATTGTTCCAGCTGTTCTCCAGGTTAGATGTCGATGCTACATTATGCTACTATATATATATATATATATATATATATATATATATATATATATATATATATATATATATATATATATGGGAGGCCAGAATTAAAACCTTCTATTTCTGTGTGTTCACACTAGATTTCTCTCAACCACAACATATGCTTTTTATCCCCAGTGTATTTTATAAGAAAGAACAAAACAAAAAAAGCAGAAAAGGCCATTTAAATCACTAAATAAATCATTATATTGTTTGCATCTATATTATTTTTTATGTGCTATCTAAATCACTTTACAGTTTGCATAACTAAAGGTGGGGTGCGTTGTTTAAGGTTTCCATAAAATGTTTTAAGTTAATAAAAACTCTATTATTATGTGTTAAAGGGACAGTTTGTAGTATTTATTGCCCTTTCATGGTACAAAAAAAACTTTCATTCAGTAAAAAAAACTGAACACTGATTTGAACACAAGGAAATAATACATGAACTACCATAATAATGTTAAGTTAAAAACAATAATAGATTGAGAAATTTATATTTATTTTACATAGTGAAATCCATGCATCTTGTATCTTACTGCTTGCTGTGGCACTGGTTTCCATTCACATTAGACAAAAGTGAAATCTAGTGGTCAAATAATACACAGTCTCCCTTTATTGATGGGTGACAACAAAAGTATAGATTTCAACTATGGTATAACATTTCTTATCAATGTCTTCTCCCAAAGGTTCAAAACACTTCTTGCAAATAGACCTTGTGGTGAAAATACCTGCATTGAAATAAGCCATGTGAAGTACCACATTTTTCAGGTAAAATCTGCATGTTTATTATACACATACAATAAAAAACTGGTCCATGTGAGCTCGGCTATGACATTTGTTTTCCCGTCTCAGTTTGTGATGCAGTACCTTTACTGTGGAGGATCAGATGCTCTTCACATTAGGAACCCTGACGTCATGGAGGTTTGTGCACTCATCCCTTTGATTTGTTACATTACTGTAAAGTCTGGACTGCAGAGCGCACCTGAATAAAAGCCGCATGCTCGAATGTAAGACCAAAACTCAATTTTCTCTTTGTACAAACGACACTGGATTTGAAACTTTAGGCTTAAACCGGCATAAAAATGAACTACAGAGATCCATCGTTTTTTGTTGTTAAATGGGCCAGAACCACCCGCAAAATTTGAAAATCCGCACAGTTATGTCCTACTTTCGTGAAGGCACCCAAATGGTTAAACTTACCTCATTATTATACTGATCGTTTAAGAGTATACGCCTGTAACAAAATAACAATTATAGATCTACAAATAACACACAACAACTTTATTGCAGTTGAATGAATGTTTTTTTGTCATAATACAAAAGTAAAATGAAATTGGAGGTCTTCTCTTTTCATTGTAAGAAAACAATTAAGAGAGCGGCCAGCTAGCTGTGTCCTAGCACCAGGTGTCCACGGTGTAAGACAGATCTCCACAATGGTTAAAATAAAACCGGTTTCCAAAGAGTTTTATCTTTAGGTCATCCGTTTAATGGCTAATGGACCTGGCCTTGGCAAGATACAGGGTCCGTAGGGGTAGCTTGTGAGGGTTTTTAGCATATCCGGTGCAAACTCAGTCGCTTCAGCAACCGGATAATTTTCTATGGAGCACCCGTTGATGATCACCATTCCTTTGCGCCCTTCTGACTTTCCTCTGAGTCTGAATTTATTTGTGAAGTTATTTTCAATGCTACCAGCCGCTAAAAGCTAGCAGTCCCTATGCTTACTAATTTGTTTACGGGGGCAGCGCCTGGCCACTGTTTGACCAACAGAATACACAAGCCTATGACAGTCATGCACACAGTGTCCCGACGGATCACCACCTTATCGTGGTGGGGCACTTTGCGCGTCTCCATGACCCCTAGAGCTATGTCGGCGGGAGTCTCGTACTCCTGGTAGGGTTACCCAAGCCGAACAGGTCGAAGGGTAGAGTCCAGACTAAGAGTGATCCCAAAAGCTGGTGGCGGCACGCTTTGAGGCGGTTTCCTACAGACCTGGATCCCGTTAATCGCCTGCAGTTGTAGAAAGATGCCGGTCGTCTAGGGTCTCCCTTGCCACTGGAACCATCTTCTTTACAATCAAGATAGTGGCGTTGGGGAAAGCGCACCCCTTACGCCACTTTAAAAACCGTCATTGCGCAGGTATCCTCTTTTACCCGAGTCTCCGACCACAATCCAGGATCGGACGGTTCAAACATCAGCAGACTCACAAATAAAAGAAGATGGTCATCATCGAATCGATGGACAACCCCAACGAACGAACGTCACGCCAGCCCATCCCAGTCGCGTGCACAGTCACACTCACCCAAGACAGAGCCCTCAGGGTGCTGTCTAACATAACACAATATGGGATACAATGATATCAATGACAATAAAAATAAATTCAATTCAGTTTAAATCCGCGAAAGAGTGAACCAGCAATAACCAAAGCGCAAAGAAGCGAAGGGTCTTTGTAATTCACGACCATTTTCTAACTAAGCGTCGACCCCTTTGGCTACAGAATGCCAACAGCACTGTGTCCCCTGCACATCTGGTGCTGTTTTCAGCTGCATCCTTTTCAGTTCAGGAGGCTCATTTAATAAACTATGCTTGGGAAAGATACCTAAAGATGGCGTATGGAGGAAACACAGGAAGTGCAAACAAAAATGTCTCTATTCATAAAACTGTGTGTGCTGTTTCTCTTTATTAATCACAATCAATTCCAAAGTTCGGGCACGTAAGGGAACTGACCCTTCATAACTATAAAAGGCAGGGGGGAAACACCCTTGATAAATATTCAAACATACCAAATGGCTTAAGCGAAGAAAGGAACCAAAAAGCGCAGTTTTACACAATTCGAAGTGGAGCTTCTTGTGAATTGTCGAAAACAATTTTTATTTGGGAGATTGGGTGTTGGCATTGCGAATGCCAAAAAGACAGAGGAGTGACAGCATGTGGCAGATGATATTGCCTCAGAGGGCCGGATTGTAGCAGAAATAAAGACTGTGGTCCAGCATTAAAGTTGAGGGCAAAACGCAGATCAACCTACACCGCACCAGTGTATGTGCAACAGTGAGGGATTGGGGACACTGGAGCTTACCCCTGCGGAGGATAAGCAAGCTTACTTTGTACCGCATTTTGTTATCAAGTACCAATACCAATGCAAATTCCTGCTTCCGCCTAATGGGTGGTTAAAAACGAATAAGCCGGGCCACATTTAAAGTCGCAGTGTTTAAAATGTAGCAAAAAAGTAGCGGCTTGTAGACCAGAACACATCGCACCTATTATAACAACATAAGTAATAACAAGAAAATGGATTACCTACGTGATTTACATGATTCAACCTTTTAAAAATGAGTTGTATAGTCTACATTGTATCATGTCTTCATTTTTTCGTCAATAAATTTCAAATACTTAAAAAAAACTTGGTCTAAATACTTGTGTGATGACCTAATGCTTTACTTGTTTCAGCTTTTGTCTGCATCGAAATTCTTCCAGTTGGAGGCACTGCAGAGGCACTGTGAGATTATGTGCACCAAGAACTTAACAACTGACAATTGCGTGGAGATGTACAACCACACCAAGGTATGAACAAAGGTTTTTTTCACATTGATCATTAAAGGGTTATTGTGTATTATTTGATCACTACATGTTGCAGTATTGTGTCGTGCAACTAAAAACAAGCACTAAAAGCACAAGGAAGAATACAAACTACGAAGACAATAAGCACTTTTTCAAAAATTATTTTGTGAGGTTTTTGAGTAGCTGCAAGATGGCGTGTGAGGCTCATGTTGCAGTTCCTTAAGGCCCGGTCACACAGCCTTTTGCGTCTGTAACGCGGGTAAAATTTTCCGACTTTTTTGCCCGTGGTGGAAAATGTGCAAAATTGGCCGGCGACTGTTCCGCGTCCTTCCGGCGACTGTTCCGCGTCTTATCGCTGGTAACCGCGGCTGCATCGCTGTGCTGCCCGCGGTTACCCGTGGTCTAAAGTTTTGAGCAGTGCAAAACTTTTCCGCGCAGCCAACCGCGTGTGAATTTCTTACCGCGTGTAAAGCACGGCTGTATCTCGTCTGTATCGCGATCTCAAAAGCGTCCAACAGCGTCTGCTTCACGGGCAGAAATTTCTGGCCGTGATTCAGCCTCGATACGCCCGTGAAAGGCTGTGTGACCGGGCCTTTAGTGTAAGTATTGGTCCCCTAAAAACTTTCATTTGGATTTACTTTTACTGGAGATGTAACGGATTCGTGGTGTCTGCGAGACTTATTCAAGAAAAGAAATGTGCCTTGGCTCAAAAAAGATAGAAAAACACAGTCCTAGAACACAGTCCAAGAAAAATATAAAAATAGAGAGAGCATAAAACCAATGCAAACCTACCAATACCTTCTCAACTTCCAGCCCTCCCAAGGAGAAAACTAATCAGAGAAGCAACCAAAAGATCAATGATTACACTGGATTACCTGCAGAAATACACATCTGTGGTGGGAAAATCAGCTGCATAAGATAACTATTAGCCATACTCTGCATAAACCTGCCCTTTATGGAAAAGTGGCAAGAAGAAAGCCCTTTCTGAAAGAATCCAATAAAAAGGCCCGTTTGGTGTTTGCAAGAAGCCACATGGGAGTTACAGATAACTTGTAGAAAAGGGTGCTATCGTCAGATGAAACCAAAATTGTACTTTTTGGGCTGAATGCAAAGTGCTATGTTTGTCGTAAGAGTCACACTACACATCACTTTAAAGAATACCATCCCCACTGACATACATGATAGTGGCAGCATCATTCTCTGGGGTTGCTTTTATTCAGCAGTGACTGGGACGATTGTTAGAGTTGATGGGAATACGGATGGAGCCAGACACAGGACGATTCTGGCAGAAAAATCTGTTGGAATCTGTAAGAGACCTGATATTGGGGCGCAGATTCACCTTTTAACAGTACAACGACCATAAATACAAATCAAAATATACAATAGAATGATTTAAAATTAACAACTTAAAGGTGTTAAAATGACCAAACCAATGTCCAGACCTCAATCCTATAGAGCATGTGTGGAAAGATCTGAAAAAAACTTTAGGATGATGAGCCGTGTTGTAAGGAAGAATATGTCGGTTACTCAAAACAGCAAGATGGCGGACACTTATCTCATCTTTCTTTATGTGAGGCTCATGTTATGTAAAATAAATGGAATCTCTCGACCTACAAATATTTAAATAATGCACGTTTGTGCATTTTTGCTTATTTTCAAATCAATGGTGATTTTTTCCAATGACTTGTTTTTCTTTTACCAATGATAAAAGGCACGCACTGTCCCTTCAAATTTTCTATTATATTTTTTTGTAGAATATTGAGTGTTACTTATCTGTTACTATTGAGTGTGCGACTGTTCACTCATTCTTCGACTTTTTCCTTCTCCTGTCCATTTGAAACCACGTTGTCCCAAGAATATGCACGTATAACAGGGGTGGGCAACTATTTAGAGTTGGGGGCCGGATTGGCTTAAAAGAAGTCGGCCTAGAGACCAACCCTGGAAAACAATCATTTTTTCTTCATTTAGCAATAATATACTTTATATTTGTTTTTAAACATATTCATTTTCATAAAATTGGTTTTACAACAATTAAACAAAACCAAATATCAGGATTCTATTTTAAGCACAAAATTAGATTTTTAGTTCTGCATTATTGCTGTAGTTGTATTTCTGAAGTATTTTTGTAGTATTTCTGCAGTTGGATTTTTGACTTATATCTGTAATCTTTCCTTTATAGAATCTTTGTAGTATATCTGTAGTATTTTTGGAATATGACTGTACTGTGGTTGCATTTTTTAGTATTTCTGTAATTATATTTTTATAAAATATATTTCTGCCTATGGGTAAGATTTTTTTATGTATTGTTTAGCGCCTTCGAGTGGTATCAATACTTGGTATTCGTATGGCTTGTTATAGATTTCAGTTCTAACTTGTGGTGCAAAAAAGTGGTATCAAACATTCCTGTGAGTCCACATTTTTATGCAATTTCAACCCTTTTTTTCTTGTTCCCTCAGTTCATAGATGCACCAGACCTAGCATCCTACATCGAGGGCTTTTTCCTTAAGAACATGGTTCTGCTGATCGAGCTGGAGCCGTTCAAACAGCTGCTTTATGATGTTCCTCCAGATAGTCCCAGCTGTGACATCCTGCAGAATTTGGAGAAAACTCTTGCCATTCGCATCCAGTCCATCCACTTGTCCTCGTCTAAAGGATCCGTCGTTTGAACTCACACTTGAAAAAAGAAATCACAGCCTTAGTGTGTGAGGGATTAAAACAACTGGAGGACCTTTTTTAATTCAAGAACAAGCATTTACAGTGCCTAGCGAAAGTGTTGCCCACACCATAGAACTTTTTGTCATATTTGTTGTGATTTGTGGTAGACCCAAACGCAGGAAGCATGGCGAATAACTTGTGGTATTTAATCACACAATCCACCAAAAAGTGAAAAACTAAACTATGAAAACCAGAAAACAAAAAGCAAACCTCAAAAACCAGATACTCTAGAAAAAAAGGGATGACGGAAAACAAATATGACCTGACAAAATGTCTTTCTGAAGGCTTGGGGTAATTAAGGACAGGTTTGTGGTGATTGGACACACATATCCAAATTCCAAATCCATTAGGTGCCCTCTGGTGGAAGAGGACATACCAGACCCAAACATAACCTCCCGCTCAAAGGCCAGATATCAGACCTCCCAAATGGAAAAAAAAGACATAGGCTGAAGCACCTGGACAACTGAAGATCTTTGCTGGAACAGGAGGCCAAAGCGTCCGGGGACTCTCTTCACAGCTGGGGAAGGGAGCCGAAGTGGCCAGTTGCTCTACCCGCAGCCAGGGCAGGGAGCCAAAGCGGCAAGGGACTCTCCTCGCAGCCGGGGCAGAAGGCCAAAAAGGTCTCTCCAAGCAGACTTGGCAGGGGGTGCTTCCCACTGGGTCCTATGTTGTGATTTGCGGTGGACTCAAACGCAGCACTCAGGAAGTACAGGGAGTGCAGAATTATTAGGCAAATGAGTATTTTGACCACATCATCCTCTTTATGCATGTTGTCTTACTCCAAGCTGTATAGGCTCGAAAGCCTACTACCAATTAAGCATATCAGGTGATGTGCATCTCTGTAATGAGAAGGGGTGTGGTCTAATGACATCAACACCCTATATCAGGTGTGCATAATTATTAGGCAACTTCCTTTCCTTTGGCAAAATGGGTCAGAAGAGGGACTTGACAGGCTCTGAAAAGTCAAAAATAGTGAGATATCTTGCAGAGGGATGCAGCACTCTTAAAATTACCAAGCTTCTGAAGCGTGATCATCGAACAATCAAGCGTTACATTCAAAATAGTCAACAGGGTCGCAAGAAGCGTGTAGAAAAACCAAGGCGCAAAATAACTGCCCGTGAACTGAGAAAAGTCAAGCGTACAGCTGCCAAGATGCCACTTGCCACCAGTTTTGCCATATTTCAGAGCTGCAACATCACTGGAGTGCCCAAAAGCACAAGGTGTGCAATACTCAGAGACATGGCCAAGGTAAGAAAGGCTGAAAAACGACCACCACTGAACAAGACACACAAGCTGAAACGTCAAGACTGGGCCAAGAAAAATCTCAAGACGGATTTTTCTAAGGTTTTATGGACTGATGAAATGAGAGTGAGTCTTGATGGGCCAGATGGATGGGCCCGTGGCTGGATCGGTAAAGGGCAGAGAGCTCCAGTCCGCCTCAGACGCCAGCAAGGTGGAGGTGGGGTACTGGTATGGGCTGGTATCATCAAAGATGAGCTTGTGGGGCCTTTTCGGGTTGAGGATGGACTCAAGCTCAACTCCCAGTCTTACTGCCAGTTTCTGGAAGACACCTTCTTCAAGCAGTGGTACAGGAAGAAGTCCGCATCCTTCAAGAAAAACATGATTTTCATGCAGGACAACGCTCCATCACACGCATCCAAGTACTCCACAGCGTGGCTGGCAAGAAAGGGTCTAAAAGAAGAAAAACTAATGACATGGCCTCCTTGTTCACCTGATCTGAACCCCATAGAGAACCTGTGGTCCCTCATCAAATGTGAGATTTACAAGGAGGGAAAACAGTACACCTCTCTGAACAGTGTCTGGGAGGCTGTGGTTGCTGCTGCACGCAATGTTGATCGTGAACAGATCAAAGCACTGACAGAATCCATGGATGGCAGGCTTTTGAGTGTCCTTGCAAAGAAAGGTGGCTATATTGGTCACTGATTTGTTTTTGTTTTGTTTTTGAATGTCAGAAACGTATATTTGTGAATGTTGAGCTGTTATATTGGTTTCCCTGATGAAAATAAATAATTGAAATGGGTATACATTTGTTTTTTGTTAAGTTGCCTAATAATTATGCACAGTAATAGTCACCTGCACACACAGATATCCTCCTAAAATAGCTAAAACTAAAAAAGCCCCACTCCAACTTCCAAAATATTCAGCTTTGATATTAATGAGACTTTTGGGTTCATTAAGAACATGGTTGTTGTTCAATAATAAAATTAATCCTCAAAAATACAACTTGCCTAATAATTCTGCACTCCCTGTATAGCCAGGTGAATAAAAACAATGATATTTAATCCCCAAATCATCAAAGAAATGACCAAATAGTCGTTGAACCAGAAAAAAATACGGCCTAATGCTGTCCAAATGCCGTCTGTTTTCTGTGACCTAATGAAACACAGTTACACCCTGTTTGTTATTGTTAGTTATTTAGGTTAATACTGGATCATTCAGAGGTCATCAGGGAACTTCTGGAGTCAGTTGGCCTAGCTGAAAAAGAGGGGGGCAATATTTTTGCAACCACCCACTCTTCAGTTTTTTTGTTGTACCTATAATAAAAAATGTTGAAAAAAATTTGGTTCAACTTCACAATTGTGTCTCACATGTTGTTTATTCTTAGAAAATGTTTCCATTTTTTAACTTTATGTTCAAAGCCTGAAATGTGGCAACATGGCAAAAAGTTATTTGGGCGCCATTACTGAAATGTGACAATATGTCAAAAAGTTCTTTGGGGGCCAATACTTTCGCAGGCACTCCACACAAGGTGTTCCAAAAGTCTTGGGCACGTTTTGTCATTGAATATCTCAGAAACTATTATGGATATAAAAACACAATTGATAAATTCAGAAAACCTATAATCTCAAAGCTGTTTATGTACCATTCTTCTTTGAAACAGCAGCAGTCAGTTGTGAGACATACCTCGACATGCATGAAAATTGGTTAAAGGGTTAATTGGCTGAGAAAGAGTCTGGTGACTTCATTCTCCAAAAAGATTGGGGGGCATCACACTAAAACCTCAGAGTTAAATAGTTTCTGAACACGACACTGACAGACGAAGGGATTGGTCATCCAGATCTCCACATTTCACACTATGTGATTTCTCTTTATGGGAATTTGTGAAAGGATCTATCTATGTTCCCCCTAATCCAAGAGACGTGGTTGAGCTAAAGGCACAAATAGCAGAAGCTGTTGCAACCATCAACAATGCAATGCTGGGCCAAGAATTTGAGTTTTCACTTGATGTGTGTGGTGTGAGCAATGGCGCTGAGATGAAACATCTTTGAACATTCCATGTAAAAATACAGATTTCAAGCGTTCTGAATTTACCAGATGTGCTTTGATGTCCTTAATAGTGTACGAGATTTTCAATGTCAAATCGTGCGCAAGACTTTTGGAGCACCCTGTATATTGATATATATTGCTCAGTTGCATTGATGCAATTTCCATTAACTGTTATGATGAACTTACCCATACATCAACAACTCCACAAAATGTTCTCTCAAGATATGTTCAATGTTTTTCTAAACTGTAGCTTTTTGTAAATAAGTAAGCCACTGATGATGCTAGCCAGGCTGTGAGTACGAGTGGAAGAATTACATGTGTGTAATGTTGTCATCACCTGTTCACTCATTTGTGTTAAGCAATATATTTGTACTTTCCGTCTTTTTACTGTAATTACTCTCAAAGCCAAAAAAGCGTATCTGCAATATAACTTAGAGTGGCATCCATCTTGTTTTTTGTGGAAATAAAAACTATTTCCTCTGTATATATTGTTGATAAAAGGAGATCTATGGATAATGTAAGTTGTTGTATATAGTCGCAAACTGTTGAATATGGCTGTTAGAGTCAAGGGAAATGTGTCGAAAGATTGAAGCTGTCTCTTGGGCTACACTTATTGGAAACTGGTTTTGGCATGATATAAGAAACATTTAAAACTCTTAATTGTGTTGTCATTTATGGTGAGAGGGCCCATGTGTGTTTGAACATGAAATGGAGATGCCGGCAGCCGTGATCGAAAATTGTGAAAATACATGCCGTGTATGTGTTTGTGACTTGATATCGTTCCTCCATAAAGACAATTCTTGCTGTGAAACAGTCTACTGTCTATAACTTGTTTTGGAATTACCGGGCCGATAATTATCTGACCGATAACACCAAATATATCTCTGGTATAAAATTTTGTTTCACTTTATCTCAGCTCAAATACTACGATTGAACGCAACAGGAATCAAAACCAGGTCATGACAGTGACAACGCCGAAACCTAACATCTGTACCACCAGAGATAAAGATAACATGTGAAGAGGCATTCGATTTTGTCTCATCAACATATTATTTTTACCATGGTACCAGAGACAAAATTAATCCCCATTGTATGAAATTGAATGAGATTATATTCAGCGATATTTTTCGACTGTTCACAAATGAGCAAATACGGTAACTACCCTAAAACCTCAAGCATAACATGCGCCCAAACTTTGAATTATTTTTTAATTCAGAGTTAGTTAAGAGTTTAGCGAAAGTTTGATAACTAGGGTAGTCACTTGATACCAGACAAAAATATTCAATAAGCCCGCACTACTTGTCAGAAAGAGTCTGGGCATTTGTGTTCCTGGTTATAATATGTTTAGATGTTCAGCCAGCATCGAAGATAGAAATACAATAAAAATAGATAGGCACGGTGAAAAAAATATACAAAGGCTCATTAAACTCAGTTGTCATACTTAGTAAAGGAAATATTTAATTCTAAACATTTTATGGACTCCTCAAACAACAAGAGAGCATTCTCCCTCCAGGCCCTAGTGGTGTGGAATGCTCTGCCTCCTGAGATAAAATATGCAACCTCAGTGTATGTTTTTCAATCTAGACTTAAGACACACTTCTATTCTATAGCTTATGATTTGAGACTTTTGTGATTAAGGGGTTTAGAAGTGAATGTGACTTGATTTGACTTGACAAACATGATCGTAATTTGTTTAGCCACGTCCATCACTATGTGTATCTGTTTTGAAGAACTCGCAAAAAAAGAAAATATCAAGTGGTGCTTAGAAGAACAAACCAACCTTTGTTCTGCAGTCACTTTCATTCAAAGTGAATACGAGGTCAGGCAACTGCTGTAAATGAAAGCCTGCACAAAAATAAAAAACAAGCATATGAGATGAACTTATTTTCTCTCAAGTAAGATGAACCTAGTTGAGCCACATGGCGACGTCATTGATCTTTGTTTTTGTATCATGTTTGACATTTGAGTGAGGTCGCCAGGAACAGGAACCATGAGGAAAAGGGTGACGGCCATTGTTAAGGTGTTGTCATGGTAACAGTATGGACAATCCTGCATGAAAGGCTCCACTGAAGCCCAAGGTGCATGTTGTGCATGACAAAATATTTGGCTTTGATTTTAACTTGTTTTCTCATCTCTTGAGTTGGAATTCCAATGTTCATAACTTTCCGGGGAGCTGCATCCTTGCTTTCTAACAAAGACATCTTTTCAGCGTGAGATTCGGTGGAAGTAGATTAGAGAATAAATGGGAAGTTTGCCCTGGTGACTGCCCCCTGTTCGAGCCCCCTCAAACCACCCTTGTTGTCATGCACAAGCGCTCCCCTTTTGGAACAAAAAAGAAAAAAATCTTGGCCGGCAGGACAACAGGCATGTGTTTTAGCCCCACATTTTTGAAAAAGGTTTCAGCCCGCCTTGTTTCTGAGAATGGGAGCAAATAGGAGGGTAAGTGGATGGGTATAGTGAGAGATGGAATGGAGAAGAAGTCGCAGACCAAAAACGGTTTATTTGTTCATGTGACATTTGGAATAAAATTTGGTGGACATTCTTTGAGATCAGGTGGGTGAATTCTTTATATCTGTGGTTGTTTTCCTGTGGTCTTCGATGACTGACTTCAATTTATTAGTTTTGTTTTTGTTCTTGTTTTCTTTTGGGGTTTTTTGTTATTTTTTTGCACAAGTCATGTTGACTTACTTAAAACGAAATGAAACTGTAAAACAACAGTTGACTCACATTGGGTTGCAATTCATTTAGGTGTCAGAGCTAGACAGTGGTTAAAATTCAATTGTTTAATACATTTATTGCAATGTTGTTTTTAATCAATGTTTTCCCTAATTAAAGTCTGCAGGAATAATCGCAAAGTACACTTCACTTGCAAAAATGTATAGTGGGAATTCTTCTTTGTGAAATCAGCATTAATGAATGAATTACTAAA
Organism: Urocampus carinirostris; assembly: GCF_059441175.1. Classification (NCBI taxonomy): domain Eukaryota; kingdom Metazoa; phylum Chordata; class Actinopteri; order Syngnathiformes; family Syngnathidae; genus Urocampus; species Urocampus carinirostris. The sequence continues at coordinate 40,448,532 of NC_142355.1, forward strand.
CATACTAGACAGACAAAATATACTAAAGAAGAAGGAAAGTAAAATTGTTGTAATGGTAGTGACTTCGGAAATTTATTATTGATACCTATAGGTAACCCTTTAATTATTAAAAAAAACATAAATGTATTGTTATAAATACAAAATGTAATAGAAAAGCTACCACCAGCTTAATCATAGATTTATTATATTAATGCCTCCGAACATACAAACATAAAATACAATTTCACACAATGTTACATTTTATTATTATTAATCGTGTTATATAATTATTGTTAAGTACTTTGTCTTTCACATAGTTTTTCACGCAATTTTTAAATTGTTAATAAAATTGATTGATTTATTCTTCTGTTTTATATTCCAAATTATTCACTTTACTCTAAATTGTTGTCCTAGTCTTTGCTGAGTTTTTCTGTCATTTTAAATTCAATATTAATGTTTTTCAGTTCAACACAACTTTATTCAGTGGAAGGCAAATGTATAAGATCTCATACAATAATCATAGTGTTTGAGCAGCACTCTAATTGAAGCTATTGTTATTATTGCTATTTTTCTTCATTATTACTATTATTAAATATCTGATTTTCACGTTCCATGTATGAATTTTAATTAATTATTTTAGCTTGATTTGTATCAATCTCAGCTTGTCAAATAAAAATAAACCTAAATCTAAAGATTAAGGTTTTAAAAACTGCTAATTGTCACTCACACACAATTGGTCCTTTTTTTCCCAGTATGGAGAGAAGACGTTATAACTTTTGTAAAGGTACTGAAATTGCCAGGATAACCTTGCTTATAATCCCTGAAACAAAAGAGCTGACAGAAAATTCATGAACGATGATCAGCTTGCTTTATTCGATCTGACAAGAGTTCGATGTGCTTTGTGGTCAGCTCGTTTTGTCCACACACAGATCAGTGAAGGCGAGTGTCCGCCGTATTCGACAAGTGGTGGCAGGGATGCAGCGCGAAGAGGTGTCGGCACGAGAGGAGTTCACCTACAGCCCCGTGTCCACTCTAGAACGAGGCAGCGGCTCGCTAGGAAGACGAGGCACTAGGGGATCGGAGACGAGAGTGGACAGGAGGGAGCTTGATGAGTCTGAACGGGACAGCTACACAGTGGACGTGAGGGCTAGTGACCTTCAACTGGCCCATCCAGAGCCTCAACATCATCCCTGCTTCAGCTGTAGGGCATGGCTCTACAGTGTCATCATTGGGGTAAGAGGAAACATGCAAAGAATCAAGAACCTTTTTTAGAAAACTAAAAAAAAAAAAAACTCAGCATGAGAAAAAAATTAGAAACCCTAAGAAGGGGTCATTAGGTAATCCGCCAATGGAAGTTGCAAGAACATCAACAGGAAATATATCATCAGCATGAAAAATAAATAATAACAGAAGGTTTAGTTGACTGCTTCCTGCCCCAAAATCTCGACCGATGCAATAGCTTCTAGATCAGTAATTTTTAACCACTGTGCTGTGATACACTAGTGTGCCGTAAGAGATTTATGAATCATTTTCTGCAAATATTATGTCATTGTCAAGTGTCTGTGCTGTAAAAACTTGGGGTATTATAAATTATATTGTCATTAAACATACTGTTCAGTGTCATTTTATAACATTTTTGGTTAATGGTGTGCCGCAAAAATTTTCCAATGTAAAAAACATGCCCTGGCTCAAAAAAGGTTAAAAAACACTGTTTTAGATGATGCGTATGTCAATTCAAAGTGCTAGTACAATTGCTCAGAATACATGCCCCCTGCAACATACAGGCTCATTCGTCTCCATCAAGGAGTCTGAGGTGAACATCATTTATATGCTTTAGAATCTCTTAAATACACTTTTAAAAACTTCCACTGAGGTTGCAGATTTCTTTCGGGCTCTTGGAATCACTACTGGACCAGAATTTTGCAAGTGGGGCTCCGAGCAGGAACATAGGTGGTCATTAAATCAGAAATATAAGTGGGAGGCAAATGCATAGGAACTTTTGTATGATAGCAACAGAACCCTAAAATCACATCTTAAATTTTCTTGGAGCCAGTGCAAGTCATCTAGAATTGCAGTAACATGATCAAACTCTCTTGTCCAAATCAAAAGCCTTGTAGGAGAATGTTTCCCCAGCTGCAAACCTTTGATGCGAGACAAACATATGAATTATAATATCAGCAACAGACTGGGAAGCATCGGACAAATCGTTTCAGTGTTGCGAATATGGGGAGAAAAAGCAATACCAGGAATTTTCTCAACATGTATTCATGTACAAATGGAAAATGCGAACAAAAACTGATCTTCATCTTATTAGTTTGCTATTTCTTTCAAACACAACTCCAAAAGGTAGGCATGTGCAAACAATAATCCCACAGGGGCTCAAATTTTTCAGCGTCACACACTTACTGTACAGAATTAGCATCTATAGCGCTCAATGGCAGTGATAACCTATCCAAAAATACAAAGTATATTTATTTTCTAATGCAATTTTACTGTTTGTTTGAAAGAAATGCTACATTAACATAACGGAAAGCGTTTCTGGATTCTGGTTCAAAACAAAACAAAATACACAGATATACTGGATGTGTGCTATGTTGTTGACAGTGTTGTACATTAAGGTGAAGATGAAATAAACACCGGAGGAGCTTTGCTACAAGCAGAGACTGCAGGAGTTACTGCAGATGTGGATGTTAAGGTTCCAACTGGTGAAGTGTGGTGGGGTTTCTACGGACCCTTTCTGCATCCTCAGCAGGTATCTCAGGTCACAGGTGTTTCGCTCCTTAATCTGTACATCTTTCCTGAATGGGACAGTAAGGGCTGAGTTAGCCTTCACCAGCAGAAGGGGTCCAGCTAAGATCTATTGACAGCCATAGCCACCTGGAACTGCATCCAACGTGCCTGGGAGCCCAACCCTGATGCTTTGATTTGACGATCCTCTTCAGCCGAGTCTCGCACCCTTTGTACCACCAAGTCCCTTCTGTCTCACGCGTTGGCTTTCGAACAGCTCTTGACACTGTAGTTGCCAAACCCGAGTCGTCCGCGACACACAGTGCCCACAATTTTCTGACGCCTCCAATGGGTTTCTGCGTCTTTCATCGCCACAAGGGGTGTACACTTCCTGCTGCATTTAATGGCAGAGCTTGCGTGTGTAACCTTTGCGCCCCTAAGGACTAAAAGCGTGCACGCTGCCCTTGCCTTGGTGGCCTTGAATTCTTCTATGACAGAGGAGCATGGTAACCGGAGTACTGATGACCTACTGTAGAGGTTGACTGAGCTGAAGGCTGAAGGAACACCCGGCCATTTGCGGATAAACCTACTACAGACTCCATCACTTCAACTCTGGTCATCGGGAAGTTGTAGGATCAGAAATGGCCACTGAAGCCTCGGTATGATGCCATGCTGAAAACGCCATACCTTAAACCTGCCCAGTACTAAACTCCTGTTTACGCTCCTCAGCCACTCTTTAAGCTGGATTTTGGTGTCCCTCGATGTTCCCCTTGTCCTTCAGAGTGCAGTACTAGCTCTTCCCCAGGCATCAGATTCGTTTATCCAAATGGTTGGAATCTCTGACCCCTGGATGCTGAAAGTGTTGTTAGACAGGTTTCCCTTAAGGATGCCCAAGCTTCTAGATTTTTCAGGCTTGAACTGCACGCGGGCCCAGGTGGCCATCTTCTCCGGTGCACTCAGGACCCACCATGTCCCAAGAATGGATGGAGTCATCATGGAGATGTCATCCATGAACGCTCTACTGGCTGGGTGCCTCTTTCCGTCCACTGCCGCTGGTTCTTTACACTGGGACTGTTATGAGCAGCAGGTAATTACTGCCATAAACAGGGAGACTGAAATAGAGATCACTTTTTCCAGCCTCTGCCACATCGTTGTAAAATCCTTTACGCTTAACCTCATCTGTGAATGTCCCATATGAGACTTCACCGGCTTGATGACCTCCAGTGGTAATGTTGCAATGCCGTGTGGATAAGCTGGTGTGCCACATTTGGGTACGCCTAGGCGAGATCCAACCAAACCACTGAGAGAGATATCTTGTTACTCTTCGCTTCCTTGGTTATCTGGGTGATTGCTGCCGTGTGCTCCAGGCAACCAGAGTAACCCTAAAGACCTCCTTTCTGGACGCTTGCATTGATATAGCCATTTGCGAGTAAATATGAGGACAACCTTCTGGCGATGATTGCCCGGAGGACCTTCTCCTCAATGTCCAGTAGGGAAATCTCTCTAAACTGGCCTGAGGAATTCAGCTCCTTGAGAATCAAGCACCCCTCTACAAGTGTCCTCAACAATGATTTCCTGCTTCTTCTTCCACAGTGTGCGCAGAAGTGCGACCAGTCTCCTTAGCAGCTGTGGAGAATTCTTATAAATCTTATAAGACGCCACTGATAGACTCGAGGCCGATCCCGTCCCACCACTGACCTAACTTCTTCAAAGGTAAAGTCTGCCATGTTAAAAGGGATGCTTGGATTGGGCTTTAGGATACGGAAGGGGCACTCTCCCATTGGTAGGTCCATGGTGGAGTCGCTATGTGCTGCCTTAACCACATCTTCCACTTCTTCCTTGGAACATGTCAGTCTTCTGCTCCCGGGCTGGCCAAGGATGTCCGATGAATAACGGAATGTATTTTAAAAGAGGAATGATTTCCTATGCCGGCGCTTCTCTTTTCGTCTCCTCCGCATTGCCTCTGCCCTGCAGCTGAAGTAGGTTCCTCCGCACTTCTGAGTTTAACTCGCTCAAGGCTTCCTTCTCCTGTTCTTCTACTCTCAGGCACCTTTTTTTGGGTTTCTGCAGGTCTTAACGCGTTTCAACAATGCGATGTTGTTTTCTGCTCGGGCCTGATTGCTGTCTCTCCGGCTTTTCTTTGTTGATTCCAAATCTGTCGTAGCATGCTTGATATATTGTTTCCACCAGAGTCTTGATTTTCTTTATAGCACACTTTTAAGGGGTTTTCAAGAATAATGCTGAGGTCATTTTCCAATTGCACCCACCTGTGGTCCTTGGCAGAGACAATATACTGAACTTTTTTTCTTGCACGTGAATTAGTATTCAACTGTTGCTGTAATAAGTTTTACAAATTAAAAATTCAAATTATGGAGATGGAAACCGCACCATTTTTCTTCTCATTTGTTTTCCTAGCCTTTCACAAGGCTTTTTTTAAAGGTAACGGCATGATGGTGGACAATAATGTAAGCTCTCTCTATAGGATAGCCTCATGTTATGTAAAATAAATACACATTTCTTAACATTCAACAATTTTTTAAATGCACCTTTTTATAATGGTTCATGTGTTTTTGCTCATTATTCATGTTTTTCTAATAACGGTCTGCGGGCTACTCAGCTGTCTTTGGGGGTCGACTAGGTGCCCACAGTAAACCATGATCTAGAGCAATTTTGCTTGTTTCAAGTGTTATTTTACAAATGTTACTCTTTATATAATTTATGTAAATTCTTTTATATAACCAATTTAACAAGTAAAACTAAAAATGAGAAAAAATGTACATCATTTTTTGAGCGCAAGCATTAAAAATAAATGTTAATTTCTGATGATAAAATTTATACTAATACCTCAATACTAAGACACATCAACATCTTATTGATACCAAACTCATACCCTTTTCAGCTTTTCATGCATTCATGTGTTTTTGACCATAGGGCAGTCTGTTCATCACCTCTGGGTTCTCTTTGTACCTGGGAAATCTCTTCCCTGTTGCCATGGACTACCTACGCTGTGCTGCAGGCTCAGTACGTGGTTGTGCACTCAGCATACGTAAAATATAAAAGTATTTGTTTTTGACTGTGTCTTTTCTTTTTAGGGCTTATCAGCAGCAATTGCGAGTTTTGCTATTGCCAAGAACAGGCACGTTGCAGTAAGTTATAAAAAAAAACTGAAGACACTTAAAAACTTTTGATCAAGACCTTATTTAGCCTATCAGGTTTGGACGTTGTTCCACTAAAGCGGGGTTCGTCAACCTGCGGCTCAGAAGCCGCATGCGGCTCTTTGGCGCTACAAAATGGCTCCCCTGGCGCTTTTCCAAAAAAAGTTTATAAATTGAAAAGACGAGACAGGGAAATTTATATTTTAGTTCAATAAGGTTTCAGTAGTAAGAGAATAATGATACAAGAACCTTTAACATATTCCACTGCTTGTTTTTCTTTCTTTTCCGTGTCTCCCGTGTAGAGCCGGGTGGAGTACAAGCTCCGCCCCTTTTAAAATGGCATTGTCACAATGTAACACTCCTAAATTGAACACAAAAGTCTTAAAAGGGTAGAAACAAAATCCTGTCATAGGCACATTTTCAGTAAGAATGTAGCTGTTTTCATCAAGGGATTTCTGATTTGTTTTCAGAATATATTTGGAATGACACTTAGGGATATATTTTGCTGTTTTGTTGCTCAAGCCCAAGGTGGGTGCGTTGGTTTGGTATCAACACAGAGAGAGAAGAGATGAAGAGATGCTGAAATTGTATTGATGTATTTTTGTTTACTTTACCTTTTCTAAAGGCTAACTATTTTATGTTTTATTAATCCATGCTGCGTTTCATTGCACTATTTTTGTTGCCCAAATAAGGGGCACGTTATGCATGCTCCATTTAATTGTTGTTTTTTCGAATACAAAATGATATCGAAATTTTTATTTTATTTTTGCATTTCTTTTATTTTATGAAATCAATTAAATTGTAATTCTTTAAAATTGTAATAAGTTTAAACTTGAGGCAGTATCCCACAACAGAGTAGTCACGAAGTGGATAATTATCCACAAGATGCGCTGCATTAAACTTGGACATTTTGATAGTAGGCTAATATAGCTAATACAGATTTACATAAATCTGTGTTGCATTCATTATAAGGGCTATTTGAGGCTTGTAATTTTTTCTGGGGAAATTCGTTTTTTGTTTTTGGATCAATAGGCCTATGGCTCTTTTAACAATTTGGGTTGCCGATCCCTGCATTAAAGTAAATGCATGCATGGCAACAGGTGAATGTACCTTGTATAGTGGAATTATAAATTCTGCTCACGATTGGACAAGCACTTATTATTTTTCTGTCTTGGTGTTGAATGTATACCTATCAACCTCAGCCAATTGCATACCTGTCAACTTATATGTTTTCCCTGTATTTTGTACATTTTTTAACAATTCAAATTGTAAATGATGTGTAACAATTGTATTACAGTTTTTTTTTAAATATACAGCTATGTGTAATAATTTACACTAAATTTACTGCAAGTGGCGTAAGAACTAAGGTGGTAGTTTTTTTTGTTTATTTGATCAAAAATAAACTTGTTTTACACAAATTAGTGTTTATTTTACTCTACATAGTCAGTCTTGCTTTGAGTAAATGGGTGCAGATTGTGTTTGTAAGGTTTATTATCGCTTAATAAGGAATCAAAATCATTAATAAGTGAAGCAATTGGCTGAGGTTGATAGGTATGCAATTACTTCCTGATTAATGATTGCAATTCACCTTAGTAAGCGTTAATAAACCTTACGATCACAAAGCGGCAACTGTTTACTCGCAGACCGACCATGTATAATAAAATCGAAAATCATATCTGTAAACAAGTTTATCTTATTTACCAAATAAACTACACAAAAATTATTGCAGCTTTTTTCTTATTTCTTTCCCCATATTTGGTTTTCACTACATTTTCCATGTGTAAAGCAGTTTTAAATTCGTTCTTCAGGTTGTAAAATTTACTAACCTGCGCCTATCATGCTTTAGCCACGAGGCCGCAATATGTATAAGGAATAATGCTTGATCAAGGATAACATTTGGTAGTGTACAGAGACCATATTAGCAATCTACGATATCGTTGTCGTCTGCTACAAGTGAACGAGATGATCCTGTTTGCAGATGAAATAGGCAAGATGAAATCAGTCTCATGAAACAGAATTCCCACACAAAAATTGATTTACGAAATACAAAATTTTGAATGGTCAAAAATCGTATAAACAATGAGGAAAATGTTGACAGGTAAGCGATAAGCGCTCAGGCAGAGCTAAATTTCACTAAATCAATCAGAATTTCTAACAAAACAACTGAAAATAGACATCTGATAATATTAAACGGAATACTAATTTGAAGTCTTGTATTCTGTTTTTCTTTTCCCCCCAAGGTGTCAGATTTCCAGGTGGTTTATGTGTCAACCTTTGCAGTGACGACGACATGCTTGATTTGGTTTGGATGTAAACTGGTCCTCAACCCTTCAGCCATCAATGTAAAATCCTCTTTAGTTTTTTTTTACTTTGGCATGAGCTTTTGACATGCTGTAATTTCCGGACTATAAGGCGCACCCCAAAAAAAAACCCAGATCGGCCAGAAATTTGAACATTCGCCTTTTAATCCGGTGTGCCTTATATGCAGACAGGTTTTGAAATGCATTACATATTTTTACACTTGTTGATCTTTCGATCAATTTTATCGCTGCCAACAATTGCATGACAATGATGGCAACGGGCATTGAATTGCATGGCAATGGTAAGGACCGAATCCAGACCACCAGGACAATAAGGTCATTCACAATTGCACAATATTGGATGAAACGGGAATCAAAGACGGAACAGTGCGGCAAAAATGGTCAAAATATAATGACAATATGTATAATGGTAAGTAAAGTACTACAAATGAAAAAAATTTTTCTGGTGCCAAATTTGTCCACATTATCCCTTTGTGTGTTGACAACAAAAATACTACTATATAAATACTACAAAAATGCTACAAAACTAATACAAAAGTAAATATTAAATTTAGTGATTAGAATCGGGGACCTAATATATTATTTTGCTTACATTCTGAATTTAAGAAAATACTTTAAAAATACTACTATAAACATATTACAACAGAAATAAGACAAAAATACAACTAATGTAGGACTACAAAAGTATGAAAGAAATACTACAAAAATACTATCCTGGAAATATGACAAAAATTCTACGATGGAATTTTTTCAAAAGTAATTCTAGAGAAATACTCAATAAGTACCTTTACAGTAATACTAAAATAACAAAAGAAATCTGCAGAAACAGAAAATATTACAAAATACTACAGAAATACAACAAAAATACTACAATGAAAATACTTCAAAAACAGTAGTACAAATATACTAAAACGTGCCAATACAATGATGTAGAAATACTATAGAAACATCCATCCATTACACCATTTATCCTCAGTAGGGTCGCGGGAGTAATGGAGCCCATCCCAGCTATCTTCAGGCAGTGGGAAGGGGACACCTTGAACTGGTTGCCAGCCAGTCCCAGGGCACATAGGGACAGACAATGAGCTCACTCATTCACACCTAGGGACAATGTGGACCCGCCAATTAACCTAACAAGCATGTTTTTGGAGTGGTGGAGGAAACTGGAGTGCCCGGAGGAAACCCACGCAAGCACGGGGAGAACATGCAAACTCCACACAGGAGGTTCGATCTCATGACCTCAGAACTGTGCAACACACGTGCTTACTACTGCTCTGCCGTGCTGCCCCCATAGAAATATTATTACAGAAATATACTCAAAACTACAACTACAGTAGTATTATAAAAGAAATACTAAAATACAAGAATACTACTACTTCTGCCCAGCGAGCAAGGGATCGCTGTTGTTTGTTTCACCGCACCGGACTTCTTCGATTCTCCAATAAAGCTTTGTGTGAAACGTCACGCCTTTGGGTCTGTTCTGGTTCTGACACTACAAAAATACAACAGAAAGAGTGCAAAAAAATACTACTATGGAAATAATACTAAAATACCCTAGAAATACTACAAGAAATACCACTAACACTACAAAAAAATTCTAACATTCAAGTGCAGAAATAATAAAAAATACCTCAGAGATACTGCAAAACTAAAGATCAAATATTGTGCTTAAAATAAGGACCTGATATATTAATTTGTCTTTAATATTGAGCGTTTCAAAGCCAATTTGATGAAACTAATCTTTTGAAAAACAAATACGAACAAATAAAAAATGTACACATTTGCATGTATTTTCACTCATAAATGAAAACATTGGTCAATAGGTTTGGCCTCTTGGCCAAATTTTGACAACTCAAATGTGGCCTGCGAATCCAAATAGTTAGTCTAGCACTCGAGTGGATAAGATCTTGAACTTAGAGCTGCGATCCAGGTACCATTCCCGTTGCATCCAATGTATTGCAAATGTGATCAGCGATATATTTGGTACTTTTTTTTATTGTTTGTGCAATCCCAGCCCTTACTCTAGTTTTAACACCATGCGCCTTGTAGTCCAATATGCCTTATATAAGCAGTGTCTGAAATAACGTATGCCCGGACGCCAGGGGCGTGCATCGTCTCTGCCCGGGTGGCCGACAACCTTTTCCATAAAGAAAAAAAAAATCTTTCATTTTTTTTAGTTATTATTTTTTTTTTTTCAAATCATACATTTGCTTTATTCAGATTTCGAAATGTTCCGTTTGTTTTCCAATTTGCATACTCGGCAGCCAATAGGGAGCCTGCATCTTCGTGCTTCCGGACTTTCCCGAGTGTTCTAAGGTCGTGCATTTGCATATCATTTTTTAAAGTAGACGCAGAGAGAACACAAGAAAAATGGATAAGTGGTTAGGAATCAAGCCAAAACCCCAGCCCCAGAAGAAATATTCGAAAAAAGCCAACAAAAATTATGACGCTACAACACATGAACATATATTTAAAGCATCGTGGAAGAGGAGTTCACGTGGCTTGTCGCAGACAACGCAACGCAAACATTGCATGAATGAAGACGAGTTAATACAGGTACATAATGATGGCAGATGGAAAATAGCGATGTCATATACATGCAATGAATGTTATAAGTAGATTTAAAGTGTTGTTTTGTTATATATCCTGATTATCAATCCTTAATACTTTGCCACAATGTTGTTTAATTTTGCGATTAGTCGTCTTATTGTGTTTCAAGTTGTGAAAAATGGGGAGGGCAACTTTATGGCTGGGTAACTTTTTGTCATGAGTTTCAGATACTGATATAAGAAAAAAAAATCACAAAAGACGATTTTCGTGTTCATTCCACTCCCCAGATCAACTTTAACCTCATCCTGATGATATTGCTAGAGGTGTTGATGGCTACCACTGTCATCCTGTCAGCTCGTTCAGGAGAGGAATGTTGCTGCCATAGAAAGGTGTGCGTGTTCTTCTGATAGTACCCGACACAAAATCCACACACTTTGACTGATCTTCCTTTTCATCCTCTCCACCAGGCAGACACAAATCAACGACCTGTGATCACGGTCCCAGCGGTATTCCCTACTCGTCTCCTCAAAGCATATTCCGTGAGTAGCCACCAGCCACTGTGAGGTTCCAGCTGTGCCCCTGCTCGCTCTTTGACAAAAACGAATGTGTGACAGGTGATTGAAGTCATCGTCGGAATCTCTGCTGTTTTCGGAGGAATCATTGCACTCAATGTGGACGCTTTGCAGCCCGGACCATACTTGTCCGTCACGTTTTTCTGGATCCTTGTGGCTGTAAGCTTTGTTGGCTTATTATCTTTTTAAATCTGAATGGAAAAGTATCATTGGTTTTGTACTGTATTATGTTAGGGTCTGTGCGCTTCCTTTCACCAGGCTGAGCACTGGAACTGGGAACAGGTGTGTCCAAATAACCACACACCTGTCCCTACTTAATGTTGTCAGGTCATTTTCATTTCCACCCCACGCCAAGTTTGTCTGGTTTCTGGTTTCTTTGTTACTTTGCATTTTCAGGCTTGGTTTTTTTTTTTTTTTGCATATTTCTTTGTTTTGCAAACCCTGGTGTGTTTGTCACTTTGTACTTTCTTTTGTTCAATACATCCCCTTTTTGAGCACTCCTGCCTCAATTCCTGTCTCCTCCACATGGGTCAATCACCCCCAAAACGACAACAGTAATAGGCGGATACCAAGACATATTTAGAGGTATCAGTAGTTTCAAAGTCTAATGATACTGGCATCAGTCAGGAACTAAAGGCCTGTATGGCTGTTACCAATCTAGGATTTTTATTTAATTAAAATGAGCCCTTTGTAAACTAACTGGGATATACTGAATACTGTAACTTATACCAATGATTTAATACATATTTTACTACTGTTACTATTTTGGGGGGTATTCATGTCTTTGTTTTTGGAGGGAACTTTTGGCCTCAAAGGTTCTTATGGTATAGGCCAGCTATATTCGCCTCATACGTCCGCCGACCGGACCCAGCCCGTTGGAGGATTTAATCCGGCCCGCCATTACTTTATACAGTGCATCCGGAAAGTATTCACAGCGCTTCACTTTTTCTTCATTTTGTTATGTTACAGCCTCATTGCAAATTGTATTAATTTAATCTCTTATCTCAAAATTATACACAAAATACTCCATTATGACAATGTGAAAAAGTTTTTTTTTTTTTTTTTTTTTAATTTATTAAAAATAGAAAACTAAGAAATCACATTTACATAAGTATTCACAGCCTTTGCTTAATACTTTGTTGATCCACCTTTGGCAGCAAATACAGCCTCAAGTCTTTTTGAATATGATCCCACAAGTTTAGCACACCTATCTTTAGGCAGTTTTGCCCATTCTTCTTTGCAATAAGTCTCAAGCTCAATCAGGTTGGATGGGAAACGTTTGTGCACAGCCATTTTCAGATCTCTCCAGAGATGTTCGATCGGATTCAAGTCTGGACTCTGGCTGGGCCACTCCAGGACATTCACGGAGTGGTTCTGAAGCCAATCTTTTGAGATCTTGGCTGCGTGCTTTGGGTCGTTGTCCTGCTGAAAAATGAACCTTCGCCCCAGCCTGAGGTCAAGAGCGCTCTGGAGCAGGTTTTCATCCAGGATATCTCTATATATTGCTGCATTCATTTTTCCTTTTATCCTGACTAGTCTGCCAGTTCCTGCTGCTGAAAAACATTCCCACAGCATGATGCTGCCACCACGATGCTTCACTGTAGGGATGGTATTGGCCTGGTGATTAGCGGTGCCTGGTTTCCTCCAAACATGGCGCCTGGCATTCACACCAAAGAGTTCAATCTTTGTCTCATCAGACCAGAGAATTTTGTTTCTCATGGTCTGAGAGTCATTCAGGTGCTTTTTGGCAAATTCCAGACGGGCTTCCATGTTCCTTTTACTAAGGAGTGGCTTTTGTCTGGCCACTCTACCATACAGGCCTGATTGGTGGATAGCTGCAGAGATGGTTGTCCTTCTGGAAGGCTCTCCTCTCTCCACAGAGGAACGCTGGAGCTCTGACAGAGTGACCATCGGGTTCTTGGTCACCTCCCTGACTAAGGCCCTTCTTCCCCGATCGCTCAGTTTAGAAGGCCGGCCAGCTCTAAGAAGAGTCCTGGTGGTTCCAAATGTCTTTTATTTACGAATAATGGAGGCCACTGTGCTCATTGGGACCTTCAAAGCAGCAAAAAAAATTCTGTATCCTTCCCCAGATTTGTGCCTCAAGACAATCCTGTCTCGCAGGTCTACAGACAGTTCTTTTGACCTCATGCTTGGTGTTTGTGCTCTGACATGCACACTCAACTGTGGGACCTTATATAGACAGGTGTGTGCCTTTCCAAATCATGTCCAATCAACTGAATTTACTGCAGGTGGACTCCAATTAAGCTGTAGAAAGATCTCAAGGATGATCAGTGGAAAAAAGGTGCACCTGAGCTCAATTTTGAGCTTCATGGCAAAGGCTGTGAATACTTATGTAAATGTGATTTCTTAGTTTTCTATTTTTAATAAATTCAAAAAAAGTTACAAAAAAAACTTTTTCACATTGTCATAATGGAGTATTTTGTGTATAATTTTGAGATAAGAGATTAAATTAATACAATTTGGAATGAGGCTGTAACAAAACAAAATGTGGAAAAAGTGAAGCGCTGTGAATACTTTCCGGATGCACTGTATGTCAAAAAGGAGGCAAGTCTCTAAGTAATTTCTATCAAGGTTATGGTTTTCAAAATAGATGCTAACTAGATGCACACTCTGGTCGCTAGAGGGCAATAAAGGAAATACTCTCAGCTTTAGTTGGGACCAGTTTTTTTGTTTGATCTGATGTAGTCTAATGTCATTGACCATGCACTGCTCAAACATATTTTATATTTATTTTTCTATCAATTTCACACCATTACGACAATTAAGGCAAAAATAACATTTTTCAAAGCTCCCACTTAAGTTTGTATAACATGGTGAGTTGGTTCATGTGTAAAACTACATTCACTCAACTTAAAATAAATGAGTTAACTCATTCAATGGCAAGCATGAAAATCCTTTATTTCCCATTGTTTTTTAAATAAACTTGTTATGTTTTGAAAATATCCTTTGTCGTCCATGATTATGAAATGTAGAATAGGCTACTATCAATGGTAAGAAATTATACTGAAAAACAACGGCAAGCTAAAAAAAAAAACGTTTTCCAGCACAACACAGACAAGAGTACAAATGTGCCTATTTAAATATACAGCAGGAGCAGTACTGAATTTGGCTGTAGTTTATTTACTAGTTACAATGTTCAACACACAGATAAAAACTCGTCTTTCTTATTTTAGGTAAGAGTTTTTTATTGCTAGAAAACCCGTTAAAAGAAAGAAGTGAATGAAAAATAAGATTGAAAAATAATACCTTAACAACAAAATTCATTTTTTCATTGTACAATTACTCATCCTCAATGGGATTCTAGGTTTATGATTTAATTATTAACCATTAAATTGGGCGGCACGGCGGCGGAGTGGTTAGCGCGTCCGCGGCACAGTTCTGAGGTCATGGGATCAAATCCAACTACCAGCGTTCCTGAGCGGGGTTAGCATGTTCTCCCCGTGCTTGCGTGGGTTTCCTCCGGGCCCTCCGGTTCCCTCCCACATTCCAAAAACACGCATGTCAGGCCGGTCGCCCTGACATCACATGTGATGAAAACCATGGAGCGGTTGCTGCTGCACCACCTGAGGCTGCAGGTCCGTCACGCCATCGACCCTCTGCAATTTGCTTACCAGGAGAAGGTGGGAGTGGAGGATGCTATAGTATACATGTTACACCAATCCCTCTCTCACCTGGATAGGGCTAAGGGGGCTGTGAGGATTACATTTTTGGACTTCTCCAGTGCCTTCAATACTATACAGCCTCTGCTACTGAGTAGGAAACTGACAGAGATGGGAGTTAGCTCACACCTTGTAGAATGGATTGCTGACTACCTGACAGGCAGACCCCAGTATGTGAAACAGGGGGGCTGTACATCGGACACTGTGGTTAGCAGCACAGGATCTCCGCAGGGGACCGTTCTCTCTCCGTTCCTATTCACTCTATATACATCGGACTTTAAGTACAACTCTGAGTCCTGCCATGTGCAAAAGTTTGCCGACGACACTGCGATCGTGGGATGTATCAGAAATGGGCAGGAGCAGGAGTACAGGAAATTGATTCAGGACTTTGTCCGATGGAGCGACGCAAACCACCTGCACCTGAACACCACCAAGACCAGGGAGATGGTGGTGGACTTCAGGAGAACCAGAACGCACCCGGTTCCTGTAACCATCAAAGGAGAATGTGTAGAATTTGTCCAGACCTACAAATACCTGGGTGTGCAGCTGGACAACAAACTGGACTGGACTGCCAACACAGAAGCTGTATGTAGGAAAGGGCAAAGCCGACTTTACTTCCTCAGAAGGCTGGCCTCCTTCAAAATCTGCAAAAAGCTCCTGAAAATATTCTATGAGACAGTTATGGCAAGCGCCCTCTTCTATGCGACAGCGTGTTGGGGAGGCAGCGTCAAGAAGAAGGATGCCTCTCGTCTCAATAAACTGGCTAGGAAAGCAAGCTCTGTTGTGGGCAAAGAGCTGGACAGCCTAACAACAGTAGCTGAGAGACCGGCACTGGAAAAGCTGCGGTCAATCATGGACAATCCATCGCATCCACTACACAGCATTATCTCCAGACAGAAGAGCAGTTTCAGCGACAGACTGCTGTCACTGTCTTGTACTACGGACAGACTGAAGAGATTTTTTCTTCCTCATGCCATGAGGCTCTTTAACTCTACCCGGCAGAGTAAAAGCCCACATTAAACCACACCACCTACATTGCATATTACCGAATCTTATTGCAATATGTATTCTGTGTAGCACTATTTAGATATTCTATATAACACGCTACAGTGGGCATTTGCACTTCACACTGGGTATTTGTATATTGTATTCTTTTTGCTTTATTATTGTATTGTTCTCAGCTCAGGGATGCTGCTGGAAATGTGAATTTCCCTTCGGGGATGGATAAAGTATCTATCTATCTATCTCTCTATCTATCTATCTAATCGGCTGGTCCAAATTGTGCCTAGGTGTGAATTAGCGAGTGAATTGTCTGTGTCTGTGTGTCCTGCGACTGGCTGGCAACCAGTTCAAGGTGTCCCCTTCCCACTGCCCGAAGACAGCTGGGATGGGCTCCGGCACCCCTGCGACCCTATTGAGGATAAGCGGTGCAGATGATGGATGGATGGAATTATATACATTTTTCCTCAATCTCCACTGCCCAAATTCAGCTGGGATTGGTTCCAGATAAGCAATTAGACAATGAATTAAAAAAATTAAATGAAAAAATGAATTGATATTATTTTCTTCTTTTTTGAAAAAATATTACCTAAAATGAACATTTTCTGCCAGTGGATCTTTTCCTATTCCATTGTCAGCCCAAAATTCTGCGTGAGCCTGTTTGTGTTAATTTCCTTTCAATACCTTTACTACAAGACTACAATATTATAAGGGCCAAGATCTTACATGTTGGTTATGGTTATGTTTGCAGTGTTTTCCCAGTGCAATCGCCAGTCATGTTGTGTCAGAATACCCCAACAGATGCCTGGTGAGTACATTTATTTTTCAAGCTTATTGTTAATGTTTCTTAAGTCTCATTCACTGCATATTGACGGCCACACACGTTATTGTAAATAACTCATTCATTGCTATTGACCGCTGAAGAAGTCAATGATGGTTAATGAGTTAATAGAAGCTTAAAGGCGTCATAATGAAATAAACAATCAATTTTTCAACCAATATGTTGTCTGCCGGTCAATATTTGTCATCTACTGTCAGTCATGTGTCATTCAGTTCTTCCTTTCTTCTTTGCACGTCAGTGTCTAAGTGTACTTTATGAATAATAGATTAACCAGCTTGTGGTTTGAAATGTCCCCTTGAAGATGATTTTCTTCCCGTTGTTCCCATTCTGTTGTCATTCAGGTGGAGGTGCTGATTGCCATCAGCAGTGTAACGTCTCCACTCCTCTTTTCAGCTTCTGGCTTCCTCTCTTGTAGCGTCATGAGCTTTGTTGACATTTTTTTACATGATGTACCTACAGCCAAGGTGAGTTGATTACAACCATTCGTCTCGGACCACTTCGGGAACACAAAACACTAATAGGAATCCCTTTATTTCACATGGCCATGCTCTAGCAATCCTACGACATTTTGCTGCTGATTCTGCTGGCGTTGCTGCTGGTGCAGGCCATTTTAAATTCTGCCACTGTGGTGCACTGTGCATCTTATAAGAGTGAGCTCCGCTTGAGGGCAGGACAGCACAGTGACGAAAACATGGGGAGCTCAAGCCAGTACTCTGTGGTATACTTTGGACACAGATTGTGTATTTTTTGCTTCACTTTTTATTCAGAATATAACTGTGCTTAATTTTCCATCCTGTATTTACATGTTATATTTTTCATGTCTTCTCATTTATGCAGCAACCATCCAACGGAGTGCTGCAGAATATCAGCAAAGACAGGACCAGGAAGGCCATGATGGTGCAAATCACTCATTAAATGCTAATTTTAGTGTGTTATATTGTAAATACACTGCTACACCAGCGCATGAAATACTACCATAAACTCCAGACTACAAAGTGCACCTGATCAAAAGCCGCTCACTTAAATCTAAGAAAGAAACTAATTTAAAAGTTTGAGTACTACATTTCTGGACGACAGCCCCAGGGAAACCATACTGTGGTGAATAGTGCCATATTGCAACACAGGCATGGAACATCGTCTTTTGTGCTATTGTCATTGGCCTTTGCTACAGTAATGGACCAATTTGCATTCGCTTGTTGTCATTCCTTGAGGATTAAAGGGAACTTCGGCAGCCTGGCATTGACACTAATGATACAGAAAGGAAGTGTATGCTTTTGAATAGAACACTTCCAATTTTGTTCAAATCAGATGTGTGAATTTAACTTGATTTATTTGGTGAAAAAGTTGAAATATATGAGTATGTTGTAAATGGTCATTAAAGTACCGGTAAGCCTCTCATTTTGCTCCTGTTATATATATCATGAATAATGTTGGCAAACACATTAACTAATTTCTCCTTTAAATGGGTGTCATAAAAGTTTCTAGATGTCACTGCGGTGTTTTGCATTGGGAGCTTATGTGCGCCGTGAAAAAGAGCAGCTTGGTTTTCCTCAATACCACCACGGAAAAAAAGAATAAGCCGCATTGTATTCAAAATAGCTGTGTTTAAAATCTAGTAGTCTGGAATTTACAGTATACAGGAATCCCTTGCTGTACCGTGGCCTTTTCTCTGCAGTTTCGCTACTATGTGGAATTCTGAACGTCTATTTAGCCGCTCCACTCCTTTTCCACCTGTGTCTGCCTGTAGAGCAATAACGTTTCAGTCTAAGTTGTCCACATATGTGAAACAGTTTGACAAACCTACTGTACATTACAAACGTGCAATTTCGATTGTCTGAAAAACCAGAAGAGGATACTTTCGATCGGCGACAAAGATGGACTTCTCGACACGCTTAAACAGTAGTTCTCAACTGGTGTGACTTGAAGACCCATTCACTCTAATGACAAGCTACGACCCAAATCCAGAAAAGAATTCAAAAATTCGATAGAAAAGATTGTGCAGTTTAAAGCACAGATAGAAGAATATTTTCACCTTTTTTTCTAAAAACAAAATGACCAGCAAAACCAAAATGATTTTAAATACTAACTGTATATCCTCTTATATAAGCCTACATCGCATATAAGCGAAATCGTGTACCTAAATAACATAAATGCTTAATTGTGTAAACAATACAAATCAATATACTGGTTAAAAAAAAAGGTATAAATATAACGTGTTTTTAACGATTCACTGTACCTTCAAGCAGTGCTTTAACAGCCGACACTTGTATAATATTTTTGTATTTCGCAATCATTTCCTTCTTTAACCAAATTGTTTTTGTCACTGTTTTATACTTTTTCTTCCACCTATCGCTGAACTTTCTTGGGAACTATTATTATGGACAGAAAAAGGAAATAAAACAAACAAAATCACAATAAAATGTGATGTGGTCATTTTAAACACAATTATTACGACTTCAAGATATAACAGGGCATTATCGCCGTTTACTGCGTAAGTTACCATCCCTTTTTTTCTTCTTTATTCTTTCTGCTTTTTTTTTGCCACGCAATGGCCCGCGACACATTGAAAACAGGTCCGCGACCCACTTTTTGGTCCCGACCCATCAGTTGAGCAACAGTGCTAAAATAAGGTAAAAACAGTTTTCCATAACGTCCACGTGATAGTGACATAATATCATCCGAATTAAAACAGTACCGTCCCTTGATAATTTACACCCTTTAGTGCAGGACAGTGCAGAAGCAACAAGTTATAATTTGACACTACAGAAGTTATTTGTAAAAAGCAAAGATACAAAAAACGACAAGACAGTATTTTATTTGTTTAAAAAAATGCTTAATATGGTTTGTTCTTTAGTTTAAATGTATAATAGAGTATTTGATAGATAAATAAAGGTTTCTACTTGGCGGATTTCGATTATCGCGGGTCCTTTTAGAACAAATCCCCCCCAAATATGAGGGATTACTGAATTGCTAGAATGTTATATTTCTAGTCATTGAGACTGTTCTTCTTGCTCTTGCCTCTACAGTGCTGCATCTGGGATAAATTTGGATTTTTAAATTTTTTTTTTGCTTTCTTGTGTGTGCATGTTTGCGCGCATGTACAGTGCATCCGGAAAGTATTCACAGCGCTTCACTTTTTCCACATTTTGTTATGTTACAGCCTCATTGCAAATTGTATTAATTTAATCTCTTATCTCAAAATTCTACACAAAATACTCCATTATGACAATGTGAAAAAGTTATTTATTTATTTTTACTTTTTTTGAATTTATTAAAAATAGAAAACTAAGAAATCACATTTACATAAGTGTTCACAGCCTTTACTTAATACTTTGTTGATCCACCTTTGGCAGCAAATACAGCCTCAAGTCTTTTTGAATATGATCCCACAAGTTTCGCACACCTATCTTTAGGCAGTTTTGCCCATTCTTCTTTGCATTAAGTCTCAAGCTCAAACAGGTTGGATGGGAGACGTTTGTGCACAGCCATTTTCAGATCTCTCCAGAGATGTTCGATCGGATTCAAGTCTGGACTCTGGCTGGGCCACTCCAGGACATTCACGGAGTGGTTCTGAAGCCAATCTTTTGAGATCTTGGCTGTGTGCTTTTGGTCGTTGTCCTGCTGAAAAATGAACCTTCGCCCCAGCCTGAGGTCAAGAGCGCTCTGGAGCAGGTTTTCATCCAGGATATCTCTATATAATGCTGCATTCATTGTTCCTTCCATCCTGACTAGTTTGCCAGTTCCTGCTGCTGAAAAACATCCCCACAGCATGATGCTGCCACCACCATGCTTGACTGTAGGGATGGTATTGGCCTGGTGATGAGCGGTGCATGGTTTCCTCCAAACATGGCGCCTGGCATTCACACCAAAGAGTTCAATCTTTGTCTTAACAGACCAGAGAATTTTGTTTCTCATGGTCTGAGAGTCATTCAGGTGCTTTTTGGCAAATTCCAGACGGGCTTCCATGTTCCTTTTACTAAGGAGTGGCTTTTGTCTGGCCACTCTACCATACAGGCCTGATTGGTGGATTGCTGCAGAGATGGTTGTCCATCTGGAAGGCTCTCCTCTCTCCACAGAGGAACGCTGGAGCTCTGACAGAGTGACCATCGGGTTCTTGGTCACCTCCCTGACTAAGGCCCTTCTTCCCCGATCGCTCAGTTTAGAAGGCCGGCCAGCTCTAGGAAGAGTCCTGGTGGTTCCAAATGTCTTTACGAATAATGGAGGCCACTGTGCTCATTGGGACCTTCAAAGCAGCAGAAATTTTTCTGTATCCTTCCCCAGATTTGTGCCTCAAGACAATCCTGTCTCGCAGGTTTACAGACAGTTCTTTTGACTTCATGCTTGGTGTTTGTGCTCTGACATGCACACTCAACCGTGGGACCTTATATAGACAGGTGTGTGCCTTTCCAAATCATGTCCGATCAACTGAATTTACTGCAGGTGGACTCCAATTAAGCTGTAGAAAGATCTCGAGGCTGATCAGTGGAAAAAAGATGCACCTGAGCTCAATTTTGAGCTTCATGGCAAAGGCTGTGAATACTTATGTAAATGTGATTTCTTAGTTTTCTATTTTCAATAAATTCAAAAAAAGTAAAAAAACGTTTTCACATTGTCATAATGGAGTATTTTGTGTAGAATTTTGAGATAAGAGATTAAATTAATACAATTTGTAATGAGGCTGTAACATAACAAAATGTGGAAAAAGTTAAGCGCAGTGAATACTTTCTGGATGCACTGTATTTGTGCGTGTTTGTGTTAGAACAGCAGGGTACCACAATGATGTTAATGTCGCATAGCATGTTTGCACTTTTGACACAGACATGATGTAAGGCACATCATCACTATAGTTAATGACCTTTGTATGTATTTCAGTCATGTAATGCAGCAATACTGCATTTTGACCTATTCAATATAAGGTATAACATGTTTTCTGTAGACAGACCAGAAAATTCTAGGGAGAAAATTCAATGCAAATGGAGGAGGCGAGACCAACTGGGACGATGTGACAGGGAAAGTTAAGCAAAGACTTGTTTTTTGGACACTAAGAAAACTGACAATAGAGGGGAAGGTCCTAATCATTAAAGCGATCATCCTCCCACTGCTTTTATCAATCAGTTTAGTTTTTATGCCCAAAAGAAACATGCTTTTTCAACTGGACCGAGCCATCTTTCACTTTATCTGGGGCTCAAAGTGGGAAAGGATAAAAAGAGATACAATGAAAAAGAAAAAGGAAAAGGGGGTAAAGGGGAGCCTGACCCCTAGCTCTTCCTGGGGAGCAAATATGTCTCCCTCCACTTCCAAAACGCTATGGGCCCACCCAACAACCCGAAAAGTCAAGCGATGACCCGGTTCTGGATGGGCTCGTACTTGCGGAGGCTAAAGCTTGTACCAAACAATCATTTGATACCAGTGGCCTTTAACTTGCAACCAACACATCTCTTCATTCGGGACTTTTTAAAGAAATTTGATTTAGAAACACAAGTATGTCACACTTTACAAAACCACAGGGCCCTTATTGCTATTGTGCAGGAGCGAGCAACAGTGAGTCCTGTGCGGGGGGGCTTGCGTTTGGCGAGCCTACAACGGTTTGGAGCAACGTGAATCATCCTGCCTGATGGGATTGTATAACTATATTTATCCTACAGTTGACATTTAATATGTTATATATGTTCTTAGCCATTTTTGAAGAGTTCTCAAGCCTGTAAATCATTCTCCAAGGCCATGAGTTGTGTTTCGATGTACAGACTGTGTTTTGTTCTCTCATACCAACGGATGTATCTTGACCTGGAATGACCTCTTCATGCCATAACTCAAGATTGTTTTTTACCAAAAAGCGTGAGAAGAAGGAAAAGGAGGCTCTCCCAAAACAAAAGTAAACCGTCCATCTTCAGCCGGATGACAAGCTTTCCAAAGAAGATTGATTAACTCTACGTAGCAAAAGTTAGAAAACAGTCTCCTTTGTTAGATAGAATCCCCGCCCCTCAGTAAAGAGGCATGTATTGCAGGGCAAAAAACATAATAAAAGAAAGGAGATTCGGAGATTTCTTCAGAGTTATTTGGGCGATTGGTGGTAACAAAACTCTCCGAACTCTCCTTGAAAGTATAACTTTAATCATTGATTCTCTTTGTCTTTTATTACAGAGCGTTTTATCATAAATGTTAGAGACTTGAACCTAACATTTAATTGGTCCTTCGAAACCGGATTCCAAGATACCAGACGATTCCAGGACGCGAGAGGAAAATCCAGCAAAGACTGTGGCCACAGCATAAAGACCCCTTTTCCGGGACTGGACCTTCCCTCGCGGGCTGGGATCTGACGGTTGACGGAAAGCCAAGGACTTAGAGAATCGTGAGTAAAATTTATTCATAACATTGTGTGCATACCGGTGGGGGAGGGTGACTCGCGGGGGGTAGATTCTTAAGGTTTAAGAATCCTCCGTCGAAAAGATTAAAAATCCTTTGTAGAAAAGGAAAATCTTAACAGAAAAACCCTGACAATTCTAGACTCTATCAGGTAAATAGTTTTCAGACAGTTAAAATCCCGCGGGAGGCGTGGACTCCCCTAACCCAGCGCTTTAAAGTTAGTTAAATTCCACAAGGATGAGCGGGGGTCCTCTGTCATTTGGAAACAAGTAAAAAAAAAAAAAAAAAAAAAAAAAGAGTGAACTTTATCACATGAGTAATTAATCACTGTCTTGTTGAAAATCACCTGGCTTGTTGAAAATCACCTGGTGTTAGAATACCCTATGTATTAAGACCCACCGGGACTAAATTACAGACTTAAAATGGGGAAAGGACAGAGTAAGGAGAGACAAAAAATTCTCGATGAACTCCAATGTAAAGATTGGAAAATCATTTATAAGGAAGATTCAACCGCAATCAAGCCTCTGTGTTACTGGATAAAACAATATGAATTTACCGGAAAATTATCCACGGCAAGCATCAGAGAACTACAACAGAAAATAGGCAAAAAATGTAAACAGAATGAAACTAAAATGAATAAAGAAGGATACGAACAGACTAAAGTTTGGATGAAAATAGCTGGACAACGAGAAGACGGTGAAAGAAAAGCGAGACGGATCAGAGAAGAAAAGAAAATACAAGAAAGTCAAAAAAACGATCAAAAAAGAAAATCAGAAAGTAAGGAAGAAAGAGAAGAGGATGAAAATACCATTATGTATCATAAAAAGGAGGATAACGAATATACAGGGCCATATAGTGAACCGCGTCGATTACTGGCTGCTGCATCTTTACTGAGGGAGAAAGAGCAGGCACACAGTAATACGCCTCGCTCCACGCCGCCCCCACAATATGCCAAATATCATTCGCATGCGCTAACACTACCCAGGCCATTTGCCCGCTCCCGAGGAGAAGCCGGAGCCTGGTCACATAGCATGTCAGGAGAACTAGGCAAAATACTGTCCCCTTCACCACAAGTACAGTTACTGGACCCGGAAAGGGAAGGTACAGAAATATTCCCCCTAATAGAGCTACCAAATCCGCGTGCGGGACAAGAAAATCAAGGAAATGTTGTTAGAGTGTACCGAACATGGACTCAGGACGACATAAAAAAGGCAGTAGATGGCGTGCCACACCCAAAAACCGACATAGACGAATGCGTTAGACAAATGGAGCTATTAATGGGTACATATCATTTAAATGGTTTTGAAGTTCAGCAAGTCTGGATGTGCCTCTTAGGGGGTGACTGGCAGCTAGTTAAAGGGAATTATTCACCTATAGGTGAAGAGGGTAGGGTTTTACCGCCCGATTCTAAATGGCTAAAAGGCCAAGTGGACCCCCTTATTGACAGAGTAAAAAATAGATATAGAAAACGAGCAAACTACACTGAGATTGGCAGGAGCAGACAAATATCCGGAGAGTCATTTGACGAGTATAGAGTAAGGATGGAGAAGGTATTCAGGACAAACAGTGGTTTGGCGTTTGATGAGGATGAGACAGGCGCTTACAAACAGCAACTTAAAAATGCCCTGCACTCTGGATCAACACCAGACATAAAAGGCTGGGTGGACCGACACTACATAGGTATGAGTGGCGGCACCCTGGCAGAATATATAAATCATGCCCTACACGCCGAAAAAGTCATAAAGGGAAAAAAGGAAAGAGAGAAAAAAGGCACTATATTTTACGCAGACGATGAAGGTAAACTTATCCTCTACCAAGGACGAAGCAGTCGCGGAAGGGGCCGCGGGAGGGGTCGTGGTAGAGGCAGAGGGGGCCGAGGTGGAGGCAGTGGGGGTAACACACACGGCGAGTCAAAACAAGGCATTCAAGTAGGAAGACGAGACGTAAAGTGTTGGGCCTGCGGTCAGAAAGGTCACATGTCATTTGAATGTGAAGAAGAAAGCTCTGCTGAGCAACACCAAACAGCGTGACTAGGCCAAGTTAGGAATGATAAAATAAGGACAGTAGAACAGCATCAAAACAATGAAGAGTTAACTGGGGAAGAAGGAATTTTTAATCTCGAAAGAATTCTCTTTGAAGAAACAATCAAACCCGAAGTAACATTATTAGTTCAAGGCACTCCTGTAAAATTCCTCTGTGATACCGGGGCGTGCAGAACCACCCTTAAAGAACAAATCCCAAATGTGACCCTCGGGCCAAACAAAGTAATGGTGCGCGCAGCTCAGGGGGTATTAAAAAGAGTCCCAGAAACCGAGCTGACGTGGCTCAAAGACCCAGAAGGGAAGTCATGTCAAATGTCAATTTTAGTGCTGCCCGAATGCCCAGTTAATTTGTTAGGACGAGACGGACTTGTAGCCCTAGGGTTAGCCATAATGCCCACGCCTGATGGCTTAAAAATAATTAGGCACAAGCCTGAAGAAGTATACGTGATGCAAGGTGTGGGACAGCCACGTTACCGTTATACCCTAGACATTCCAAATAAACCGCCTACTAATACGGGAGCTAGCCTAGTAAATGAAGGAAAGAATGCTGTTGAGCAACAGCAAGACACAATGTCACCTGATGAACTACACGACACTATGTGGTTCACCGCCAAACCCGATTCTAACTATGCAAGCAAACTCAGTAAAGCCGCTCCCACAAAGATAACTGTGTCTTATGTGTATTCAGACATAAAATCAAATGCCGTAGCAGCAGTATTCTTACCTGACCCACTCCAGTCACTGTTTAAACAGCATAACTGGCTTATGGATAGATGCGTACCGCATATTTCGTTGTGCAAAAAGAAGAGCATCAAATGGCAAGACTTGGAAAAATTAGTGTACAAAGGAGAAAGAGCCAAAGATTGGAGAGAAACGGGTACGAATACTTCGTATAGCAACTCCACAGGATTAACAAGAAAGGCTCTTTTCTGGTCAGTGACAGTGCAGTCAGGAGTACACTTAACAGAAGAACAAGAATGACAAATCTTTTTAACCAGAGAAGACGAGGAATTGTTGAAGCAGATTCCCGAGAAATTATGGTCTCAGGGGCCTACGGACGTGGGCCTTGTAAAAGGGGCATCCCCTGCAGTAGTCAGACCAAAAACAGAGCATCGCCCTAGAATAAAACAATATCCACTCAAGCCAGATGCTATGGCTGGGATACAACCAGTGATTGAAAATTTAATAAAAGCGGGGGTGTTAGTGGAATGTGCCGACTCCCCAGTAAACACGCCAATATTTCCTGTAAAGAAAGCTCCACCATCCATAGGGTGGAGAATGGTACAAGACTTAGTTGCAGTAAATCAAGCCGTCATTCAAAGATCACCTTGCGTACCTGACCCACACACACTCTTAAATTCGCTAGACCCAAAGGCAAAAATCTTTACTGTAATTGATATTAGTAATGCATTCTTCTCCGTACCAGTGCATAAAGATAGCCAATATTGGTTTGCATTTACTTTTAAAGGGAAAAGATACACCTATACTAGACTGCCTCAAGGGTATTGTGAAAGCCCAACAATATACTCGCAAGTCATTATGTCTAGTTTATCCACCTTTGAACCCCCACGTAATAGCCAGCTTCTTGTTTATGTCGACGACATACTCTTGGCGTCCGAAACAATAGAAAACTGTAGAACCGATACATTAGCACTGCTAAAACACTTAGCAGAAGAAGGTCACAAAATCAGCAAAAATAAACTACAACTTTGCCAAGAGAAAGTAAAATACCTAGGACATCAGCTTAGTGCAGGAGGGAGGGCGATCTTAGAAGAAAGAAAGACAGCCATTTTACAAGTGCCTAAACCTTTAACAAAGAAACAAATGATGTCATTCCTAGGCCTTACGAACTACTGCAGAAGTTGGGTACCAAATTATGCGGAAATAACAGCACCCCTACAATCGCTTATGTATACAGAGGAGCTTAAAATGTCTGATAAATTGAAATGGACACCAGAAACAGAAGAGGCGTTTGTTAAAGTAAAGCAGGAAATGGTTAGCAGCTGCGCGTTAGCCTTACCTGATTACGACAAGGAATTTGTGCAAATGGTGGATTGTAAAGGAAAGTTCATGACCTCAGTCCTAACGCAGTTACACGGAACAAAATTACGGCCAGTGGCCTATTATTCAACCAAGTTAGACGCTGTGGCACGTGCACTACCACATTGTGTGCGAGCAGTCATTGCTGCCTCACTGGCAATAACATCCAGTGCAGATATAGTTCTCTTCCACCCTCTTGTACTAAGGGTTCCACATGCCGTATCGGCATTACTTTTGCAGACAAAGATGTCTTTCTTGTCACCTGCAAGACACCTGTCATGCATGTCCACACTTTTGTCTCAACCGCATCTGACGATAGAGAGATGCACTGTACTGAACCCTGCTACATTACTGCCTACTGAAGAAGATGGAGAGAAACATGATTGTCAAGCCTTAGCTGAACAAACAGCAAAAAGCAGAGCAGACTTAAAAGATGTGCCTCTGACAGAAGGCCAAGTAATATTTGTAGATGGTTCCTCCAAAAAAGACAATACTGGTAAAACAAGAACAGGCTATGCTGTGGTTACTCTAAAAAAGGTGCTAAAAGCAGAGATGTTGCCCCAACATTTCTCAGCGCAAGCTGCAGAATTGGTGGCTCTTACGGAAGCGTGCAAGTTAATGAAAGACAAGGTTGCAACCATTTACACAGATAGCCAATACGCATATGCAACTACCCACACATTTGCACAACATTGGAAAAATAGAGGTATGATTACATCGACAGGTAAACCAGTCACACATGCAACATTATTAACAAATCTTTTGCAAGCAGTACAGCTACCAAAACATCTAGCGATATGCAAGTGTGCAGCGCACACAAATGGAACTGATCCAGTTTCAAGAGGAAATGCGTTTGCGGACAGAACTGCAAAGGCAGCTGCACAGGGCCAACTTGATATACACATGATAACACAGGACCGGTTTCCTGACCTAGCAGGAAAAAACCCTGACAGACAGATACTATTAGACATGCAACAACAATCGCCAAAGTCTGAACAAGATTCATGGAAAAATAAAGGAGCACAACTGTGTAAAGGCATTTACATGTCACCTGAAGACAAGCCAATTTTACCAAAAAATTTATATAAATGGGCTGCTATAGTGAGTCACGGTTCAACGCATGTGTCAAAGGGAGGGATGGTTGGACTAGTAAATAAAGTATACACGACTTATGGTTTTAACTCCTATTCAAAAAGATTTTGTAGAGCATGCCTAATATGTGCCAAACATAATGCTCAAGGGAATTTAAGGCCAAAGAGGGGACAATTCCCCAAACCAGACTACCCGTTTCAACATATACACATGGATTTCATAGAATTGAGTCAGAGTGACGGGAAACGGTTCTGCCTTGTAATTATTGACTCATTCTCAAAGTGGATAGAACTCTTCCCCACAAAACACCCAGATGCGTTGACAGTAGCAAAAGCCCTATGTCAGGACATAATTCCACGATATGGAATACCGGAAAAAATTTATAGTGATAATGGCTCACACTTTGTCAACCAAATCATTACCAAAATAGGGCAAGCCTTCCACATAGATCTAAAGAACCATTGTGCCTATCACCCGCAAAGTGCCGGTCTAGTTGAAAGGATGAATTATACAATTAAAAATAGACTCAGGAAATGTATGACTGAAACCAAAAGACCATGGACTAAATGTCTTGACCTAGTAAAATTATACATCAACATCACAAGTACAAGCGGCCTGACGCCGTACGAAACGATATTTGGTAGACCGTACCGATTGCCGTTTTTTAAGAACATGTGGGAAACAGATGAGGAAAGTACATTAGCAGATTACATGAGAAAAATGTTGCAGCACCAGAAGCAACTGGCAGATCGCAATAATAATGATGATGATACACTTTCTATGTCTCCACAGGAAAGCCAGTTAGTTGAACCAGGAGATTGGGTCCTGATTAAAAGCATAAAGAAGAAACACTGGCATTCACCTAGGTGGGAGGGGCCCTACCAGGTGTTGTTAACCACAGGCACAGCAGTAAAGATTGCGGAACGAAGTACATGGGTTCATTTGACACATTGTAAGAAAGTAATTAAAAATGACTAAAATAACTATTTCTATCTTAGCATACGCCGTAACCGTCCTCATTTGCGTCATTTTTATAGCATTGTGGTACCTGTTGTAGAGCTGTAGTTCCTCAACGAAACTTTCAGAGGAAGGCTGGCTACAAAGGGGGCTACGATTATAGTTTGCAGTCGTCTCAAACCAGTGAAGATTGTCCACAACTCTGGAAGTATTAGGAGGAATTGCAGATCTACAGGCTAAATGATGGGCCCCTATCTATACTTGATAATAATCGCACTCACCGCTGCTGGCTCGGTTCACACCCATGGAAAGGTCTGCACCATACAACGCATACTGTCAAATCATACAACATGCACTCCTTGGTTAATATCGTGGACCTATAACAACTCTGTGACAGTGACTGTGCCACCAAATGCCACCACTGTGATATCCATACCGATAACCTCTTTAAAAGGGTTCCAGGGAGGCAGTCTAGGGGGACAGCCAACACATATTACTGGGCAAGGGTGGGAGGAGTACTGGTGGTACGTGTTTGGACACGGAGCGTTCCAAGGGTGGGAGTATTTGGTTACAACGGAAGCAGGGGAGTACTGGACCCCGGGGGACAGCTCTGAGGCCCAGTATTTCAAAAATCGGGTTAAATTGCAGCATCAAGGAAGCAACTTACAACTGACTATAACCGTTACAAACCAGACAATTCGACCTCCGGGATCAGATTTTTTCAACAGCACGTGCTGGGGTTTCACGTTATGGGCCTGGTCCTCGGGCCTGGACCCCTTTTTCCCGGTCGTAGTGTGTGTAAATGACAGTATGAAATCGACTGATCAGCCAAAATTAAGTAACTACTCTCTAACGACAAATATCACATCAGTAAGCATGTCAGTCAAAGACATTGATGGGTGGTTCAAAGTTACCACAGGAATTTCAAGGATAGATAACAACTGGTTGCTAATGGCTGAGCAGGCGGCACATGCTGTCATGACGGATTGTGTTGTGTGTATGGGTGCTCGCCCTCTTTTGAGAGTTGTACCATCCACTCTGAACTCAGAGTGCCTGATAAACGTAATGAATAATGCTGTACCAAACGGAAACTGCTCTTTCTGGGATCAAACCTACCCCATAACGACAGTTGAAAAACATAAGCCTGTGTTTTCTAAAAGAGTAGCTCAAAATAATTTTACCTGTATAAATAGAACCGGATTTGGTGACAATATAAGTAATCTGAATAGTACACAATGTCACCAAATGTTGACAGTCAATATAACATTTAAACCACTCTCCCGGAGTGACATCTGGTGGTGGTGTGGAGGAGACAAGTTGTATGATAGGCCCAATCCCATTTCTCTCACTCGGCCCTGAGAACCCTCCAGTGAGGTCCCTCGATAGAGGAGTGTCCTCCGCGAGTTGAGTGCAAAGTGGAGATTGTTTGGACAAGACTTGCAAGGTTCCACCCCTGTCCAGGAGATGGCGGTAATATTAATTGGCTGTAGACCTCAGTGACGTATTGGTCTACGTCACATGTAAACAACTCGAGTCTCAACCTGTAGTGTGTCAGTTGGAGAGTTCGTGCAACGTTAAAAATGCCCGCTACTGCTGTGTTATTACCGATTGCCTGAAAGCTCATCATCTTTTCCGTGTCTCCAATCAACGGAGGAGAAATGTGCTATACTGAAGACAGCTTCGGCGCTATAAAGTGCTGATTCATCTTTACAAGGTACGTACACTCATTAAAAAAATGACCCGTTCGGTCAAATACAGTAAGAGTTAACATACAATGCACGTTCACATAATACCCTATGTTTGTGTAGACATAAATGGCAATCTACTTATTAGTATTTTAATGCCATTTTATGACATATAGTAGGGGCCTTGAATCTGTGACATGACGAAACGTAAACAAACACAAGAACAGTCCACCTGACCCTTTAGCTGACATAATATCGTCACCAAATTTCCCTGTACGACCCAAAAACCTTAGTTCATAAGGAATTTAATTCAAAAGAGTTGTCATTGAATATAAAAAGGTCATTTCAACATTTTTTCATGATGCTTACATCACAGTTAAAGCGGTCTTTTTCTTTTCTATGCCCACATTTATGTCTAAATTGTTTGTTATCTATTGTGTTCCAGAGTGGCTGTCCCATAAGCGTGGACAGGTTGGACAGGAATGTTCCCATCCTGTGCTTATGGTTGGATGTGGAGTCAGAACTCATTCAGGACTTAAGGTTGAGCAAGAAGGTTATGTGGGCCCTGCAGGAGCTGCTAAAGAGTGAACAGGGCCATGGCTGGAGGTCCTGATCTACGTGTACTGGCTGGTCCACGCTCTGTCCTACCGTGTGGTGTCACGGGTCTTCAGGGTTCCCAGGTCCACCGTACAAAGAATTGTCCACAGTTAATATGGAATAAATTGCCCAAAAGCCATATTTTAGGCTCTGGAAGTCAGACCCACATTTGCATTATGTGCTTTTCTGCATTACTATTCAATAAACATCTTCATTTTGAGTAACACCTTGGTGGTTTATTTCATAATGATGTGAGATACTGTGTGTGAACTATGTGACTGTTGGACAGAAAAAACCTACAAATCACTCCAGCTTAAATAATAGTTTACTTTCAGAAAAACAAACTCACATTGGGCCAAAATACATAATAGTAAATAAATAATGTGTCACAAATTTTAACAAAAATATACCAATACTTCCATAAAGCTGGAAACACAAACTGGAACTTCATTGAGTTCTTAATAAAAAAAAAAAAAAACTTTTATAAAACAAAGGGAAACATTGCAGAGATGTCACTGTTCTGGAAATTTGTCCACGAGCTTCCCAAAAAGGACGGGAACAGCTCAGTTTTGGCCACAGTTTCTTCGAGCCTTTTCCTCGCTCCGGCAGACTCCGCTTTCAAAAAGTCAAGGAGTGTATCGTGCTTCCTTTTTTTTCTGGGTGATTTGGGGTTTGGCGCCGGATTAGAAGGTGCCAACGACGTGCCCGGTGGTGTGGATGGCGTGGTAGCTGTGATGGTGACCAGCTCTTCCACGGGACGTTCTACAGTGGCCTTTAGGTTGGGTGGAAAAAACAAGAATTACTTAATGCTGATGTATTGTACAAAACAACTGTGTATAGGATGCTCAACAAGTTGATATGAGACAGGAAATTATAGGATGTGTTCTGGATAATTATTTGATAGTGAATAGATACAAAAAATGACATGTTATTCTTATGGCTGTAAGAGCCTTCTATTGGCCAGCATCACATATGCTTTAGAATTGTCTCCACATTTGGACAACATTTTGAGAAGGTAATTAGTTTACTTAATATGTGTTTACAGAGAAGGCAGTGGACTATGTGATAGTAATTTGTTTCAACTGTATTTCCACGTGAAATTCGGAGACATTACTCATAATGCATGATGAAAACTAATGCATTCTGATCTCACATGAAATAATCATATTGTAAATAAAACACGACACCTGAAATTGTGTGCAGTAAACAAGGGCTTATGTCCAGAACGGTATTCTGACTATGCTCCATGTAGATGTAAAAGTACGACTCGTTTAAGATAAAAACAGGGATGGGCTGAACCGTGATTTTCTGCACAGTTATCCTACTTTACAGTTTGTAGCGTGAAGATTATTTTTTGGCAGCTCCCTTGGTAGATTTGTGCACTTCGTAAAGTAGCGATTTTGCAATGTTCATGTTTTAACGCGAAAATACGATTTTCTATTGCATTTACGTCTAACTAAGATATCTCAATACATTTTGTTGCAAATACATGCGTGGTTGTGGAAAACTACTTACATTTGTGCGGTTCCTTTCCGGGCATGTTTGTTGATATTGAGAATTCGCAAAGCCTTCTGGGTAGTCACTTCGCCGCCAAGTGAGGTAGGGAGCCCCCTCGGTCTTGAAGTGGTTACGACATGGTTTGAGGTCACTTCTGCCTCGGACTTGAGAGTATCGGGACACACCCCATTTTCACGTGAACGCGCAAACCGAGTGACTAGGGCACATAGCGAGTGAAAGTGCGAAGAATGGGACTCAGCCTACTACCGTACAATACCACAGGATTGTGTGCATCTGTGTCTCTTATTTTACCTGTGTCTATAACCGCCACCACAATCCCTGAATTGCTAACATCTGTTAAGAGCTTGTTACCACATGCATGGAAAAGAAAAAGGTCTACCTATGCCTGGAGTGACAATGATCCTACATACATCGACAGCATCGGTGTTCCAAGAGGCGTACCAGATGAATACAAATTAGCAGATCAAGTAGCAGCGGGTTTTGAATCTTTGATTTGTTATTGGTGTACAATTAATAAAAACGTTGACAGAATAAACTATATCCATTTCAATGTACAGAAGTTAGGAAACAAAACAGAACAAGGTTTCTCCGCCATACATGAGCAACTCTCTGCTACCTCCCTCATGGCTTTCCAGAACCGGATTGCTGTTGATATGCTACTGGCTGAAAAGGGAGGGGTCTGTTCTATCTTTGGTGACCAATGTTGCACGTTCATACCGAACAACACGGCAGCAGACGGAAGTCTGACAAAGGCCCTGGAAGGCCTCAGGTCACTTAACAACAAGATGAAAGACCACTCAGGAGTTGACACATCAATGTGGGATGGTTTTGGAGATACGTTTGGAAAATATAAAAAAATTATAATATCAGCCATGATGGCAATAGCCGTTTTTGCGGCAATTCTCACATTGTGTGGATGTTGTTGTATTCCGTGCATAAGAACATTGCTAACAAGACTAATTACAACAGCTCTTGCCCCAATGCAGGCAAAGATGGTACCTTTGTATGCTCTGTTGCCCACGGATACCGATGCTGACGATGACTCTGGCAATTACCATAAAAATGACGATGGTGAAAATTGTAATGACACAAATGTTGATGATGATTTCCTGTCTCTGCATTTTCCTTATATTTACTCAGATCCTGGTCATTATGACGACAACCTCTAAGTGTAACAACTGTGTTGTATTCATGATTTCTCTGTTGAAAATCGTATTGCGAAATGACAGTTGAATGAAGTATTAAATCACCAGTTGGATAAACAGGAGGGGATGATGGGATTGTATAACTATATTTATCCTACAGTTGACATTTAATATGTTATATATGTTCTTAGCCATTTTTGAAGAGTTCTCAAGCCTGTAAATCATTCTCCAAGGCCATGAGTTGTGTTTCGATGTACAGACTGTGTTTTGTTCTCTCATACCAACGGATGTATCTTGACCTGGAATGACCTCTTCATGCCATAACTCAAGATTGTTTTTTACCAAAAAGCGTGAGAAGAAGGAAAAGGAGGCTCTCCCAAAACAAAAGTAAACCATCCATCTTCAGCCGGATGACAAGCTTTCCAAAGAAGATTGATTAACTCTACGTAGCAAAAGTTAGAAAACAGTCTCCTTTGTTAGATAGAATCCCCGCCCCTCAGTAAAGAGGCATGTATTGCAGGGCAAAAAACATAATAAAAGAAAGGAGATTCGGAGATTTCTTCAGAGTTATTTGGGCGATTGGTGGTAACAAAACTCTCCGAACTCTCCTTGAAAGTATAACTTTAATCATTGATTCTCTTTGTCTTTTATTACAGAGCGTTTTATCATAAATGTTAGAGACTTGAACCTAACACTGCCCTCCCAAACAGACTACGGAACCTGTCATGGATGGTGGCTCATGAGGTTCTCTCAGTCAGAGCCGTAATGCACCACCGAGGAATGTCAGCGATTTTGACATGCCCTCGACCTGGCTGTGGCGCCCAGGAGTCGGTGAGGCACCTTTTTTGTGAGTGCAGCGCTGCCGAGGACCTGTGGGCAATGGCCGGCCACCTAGGAAAATTCCCGGACTTGCCAGCAGGGGAGGTCCCTGACGCACAGTACGTGCTTTACGGGGTGAGTCGGTCGAAAAGGTCACAGAACGACTTTGTCAAGGACCGGCTCACTCTCTCCGCCATCAAAGACGCCATCTGGACTTCCAGAAACCTGCTGGTAAGGGGGTGCAGGTAGCGCCCCCCCGTGGCTGTGCTTCGGATGGCTGCAGATACCATACAATCTGCGAGCGGCAAGCCTAGGACGCAGCCCTAAAGAAGAATCGTCTGCACCCACCCGGAGGAGGGAACCGGGGGTCCTGGCAGCAATGGCCTGGTTATTCGGGTGGTTGTGGAAGGTAGAAGTAAGAAGGGAGAGGACCCATCTGAGCATCCTGGGCAGAGGACTGGAGGATGCTGCTTGGGAGGGTGGGATGAAATCCCATTTGAGAAGACAGAGCTATGCCCTTGCACAATAGTATTGCCCTTTACACATTGGTTAACTGCTGTTAAAAGTGTCCATAAAAATTGTTCAAACCTCATATTGTTAGAATATGATATAATGAAATTGTGAATGCATTTTATTGCTGTTAAAAGTGTCGATAAAAACTCATATTGTTGGGATATGATATAATGAAATTGTGTGTTTAATTGCTGTTAAAAATGTCGGGAAAAATTGTTAAAACGTGTCAGATATAACGAAATTGTGAATATGCTTAATTGCTGTTAAAATTGTCAAGAAAAATTGTTCAAACCTCACATTGTTTATTTGCTGTTAATAGTGTCAATAAAATTGTTCAAACCAACCCTAATGTAAAGTTTTTTGTTATTAGATTCAAAGAAGAAATAAAGTATCAATGTAAAAAATGTGTGATTTTATTTTTGGAGGAAGATGGATTGGACCTGACTAGGGCACTAAACCTGGAATTTAAATTGTAATGCATTCATGTCAAATATACAGCCTGCAGGCCGGACCCGGCCTGTTGGATGATTTAATTCTGGCAGCCATTCATTTCAGACTATGTAAAATAAAGCAAGTCAGTTGGTCATATCTTTTAAAAGTTATAGTCTTCGAAAAAAATGCAAACCAAATGCTCTCTTGGATAGAGGGCAGTAAATGATATTTTCTCAGCTTTGTAGTTCCATTTTATGTCATCTAATCCTATCGCCCATGCATTCCTAAAACTTTTTTTTGTATACAGTATGTCACAAAGTGAGTACACCCCTCACATTTCTGTAGAGATTTCCTCATAATGTTGAATTGAACAACACTGAAGAAACATCACTTCGACACCATAACAGGTAGTTTGTTTAAAGCTTATATAGCAGTGTAAATGTATTTTGCCCCTCAAGAAACTCGAAATATAGCCATTAGTCGCTAAACCCCTGCAACAAAAGTGATTAAAGTACAGTTCCTAAAATTCAATATTTTGCGTATTTTACTTTAATCCTCCTGGTCATGGATTTCACCAGAGCCTCACAAATTGCCACTGGAATGCTGTTCTACTCCTCCATAACAACATTACTGAGCTGGGGGATATTCAACATCTGTGCTTCTCCATTCGTTGACAGACCTATTTTCATTGTGTCATAGCAAACTTTATTCAGTGATGTTCTATTAAACATTATCATGAAATCTCTGCAGAAATGTAAGTGGTGTACTCACTTTTGTGACAAATTGCATCTTTGTTATTCATTTCGAACTAGTACAACATTTAAGGTAAAAAGATTAGATTATTCTAATTTTTCCCACTCACGTAGAATTTGGTGAGTTGACTCAGGTGTAAAACTGTAGTAGAACCACCCTCATAGTTTGATCCTATGTCATCTAATCTTATTGCCCATGCATTCCTAAAACTTTTTTTTGTATACATTATGTCACAAAAGTGAGTACTGTACACCCTCACATTTCTGCAGACTTCATCATAATGTTTAGTTGAACAACACTGAAGAAACATCGCTTCAGCACATCAAATTTGTATAGTTTGATGAGTTGTTTCAGCTGTAAGACTGCATTAACTCAACTGTTAAAATAAACTAGTTAACATATTCAATGCCAAACATGAAAATCCTATTCTTTGTGAATAAATGTGTTATGCTTAGGAAAGAAAAACCCCTGTCATCCATGATTATAATATGTAGAGTAGGCTACTTAAGTCGGCTGAATGGTAATAAGCTATGGTAGTAAGCTAAAAATGTTAGGTTTACATTATTTTACAGAACCAGCCCGCCTGAGAACACAGTCTGAATCTGGCCCTGGAGCCAAACTAAGTTTAACATCTTTATCTTTGAAAATTTCACGTACAAATAGAGATTACAAGCTTTTACCAGAATTTACCTGATGTGTTTTTATATCCTTCATAGTTTTTTAGATACTCAATGTCAAAATGTGCCCAAGAGTTTTGGAACACCGTGTACAATAATACAACGAAATTGGAAGGCTTCTCCTTTCAGTGCAAGGTAAGTTGAATCAAATTAATTTGCATCACTTCTTACAGTTTGTTCTTTAGCTTGTCATGTGATGAGCTGTAGAATGTTAATGTGCGATGAGACAAGGAGATGGAGAGGAGGTGGTGAGAGGGAGGGGTTCTGAAGATGGGGGGTGCTAAAGGCGGAACAAACCGGTGTGCGCGGCTACATGCTGTCAACTGCTCGCCCGCACTGCAGATTATTAACTCTTAGCCTCCTGAGCGATGCCTCCAGACAAGGTGGGTGAAATCTGATCTCTTAGCTCTTTAGCAACATATACCTGACATGAATGTGACATTTTGCAATGCAGCATCATTTGTTGAGCATATTTAGAGAGAACGTCCCTGGAAGTGGATGCTTTGAAGCTCACAAAGGAAGAGCAGGCATACACTTGGAGCGCTTGCTCACACAGCTGGATGATGCACTTAGATGTTTTGCAGCTGTGGTCCTATATATGTGCATTTCTCCTGGATCAGACATGTACTTAGATGCCTCAGAGCCCCATAATGAGCTCATCAGAAGGCATGATCCTGACTCAATTACATTAAATGTATTTTTTTTATATCAACAAGGTATTGTCGGTCTAACACCGAGGACGAGTGCCATTGCCATGCGAACACAAAGTTCCCTTAGTCAGTGTTCTGTGCTCAAAATAACAATTTGCTTCGCCTTTAAGTCGAGAATAGAACATCCAGAAGGGATTTTCTATCGTTAAAAATAAGACTGGATCCATGCCAAATGGCTTTGAGACTCCAGAAATTAAAATGTAACGTTGTCCCTTCAAAGTAAGATCAAACCGAGTTATCACTTGGATACTTTGACCTCACACATTATTTAGACTGTGAAAAAAAACTATGTTGGCAAAGGGGATGTCCCACAGCACTGTGCAGGGCAGAGTCCCAAGTTTCTCATCTACGAGCCATTAAGAGTACTTTCCATTCCTGCAAAGACAAATTGGATTGGCTTGCCTCCACTTTTGCTTGGAAGGGAAGAAAGTGAGAAAGTCGAATGGATTAACAAAGCTGCCACACAAAGGACATTCACACAACCTTCAAAAGAGTCTGCGCTGGTATGTAATGCGCAAGCATCGTGTATGCATGAAGTGCATCATCAGAATGCTCAAAAAAAGTCAAGTCATGACAAATGCGAAAAATCATCTTCAATGTTTTCTTCACAGAAGATTTGACTTATCCACATGTATTGAAGTGGGTTGTTGTCATTGTGTAAAATATCACACATACAATAAACTGTATGTTAATTGTGAATTTGTTTAGTTTTTCTTTTCAGGTACTTTTTCCTTAGTGTAAGCACATTCTTACACTCTGTTGGTCGAGGCTTTATTAACCCTAGCCCAATCAGATGCTTTTTAAATGCATTTCTTGAGGAAGATGAACAGTAAATTTTAAGGGACCAAAGGATGCAGCAATCACAGCAATAGTGCAATGTTAAAAAATTAAAATTGCAATGTTGTAATCTAAATCCGTGCGACAATTTTAAAAGAACGACAAATGTTAAAATGGCAAGGCTGCACTCCATAAGTTTATTACTGAAGCAAAATGTTTTGTTTTTAAAGAATTGTGTTGATTAGAGCTGTTATCACTTCCATAAATCTTTTAGACCAGTCCATACTTTTAAACAAATTACCAAAACATGTATAATTTGTCAGCTTTAACCTATCACAACAATTGGAACGAAAAAATAAACATATAAATATGTGACAGTATTTGGCAATCGGACAGCACGGCAGCGCAGTGGTTAGCGCAAGTGCGGCACAGTTCTGAGGTCATGAGATTAAACCTTCCTGTGTGGAGTTTATATTTCCCCCCCATGCTTGCATGGGTTTCCTCCGACCACTGCGGTTTCCTCCCACATTCCAAAAACATTCATGGCAGGTTAATTGGCCGGTCTAAATTGTCCCTAGGTGTAAATGAGCAAGTGAGTTGTCTGTGTCTGTCTGCCCTGCGACTGGCTGGCAACCAGTTCAGGGTGTCCCCTGCCCACTGCCCGAGGACAGAAGGGATGGGCTCCAGCACTCCCGCGACCCTGCTGAGGATAAGCGGAGCAGATAATGGATGGATGGATGGATGGATTGATTTGGCAATTAAGCCAAATGTTTTTGTCTTTGCCCTAA
This sequence comes from Urocampus carinirostris, assembly GCF_059441175.1. Lineage (NCBI taxonomy): Eukaryota > Metazoa > Chordata > Actinopteri > Syngnathiformes > Syngnathidae > Urocampus > Urocampus carinirostris. The sequence continues at coordinate 40,488,264 of NC_142355.1, forward strand.
TATTTTACAAAGACACGGCGTCGTGTATTTGTCCCTTTGTATTATACAATTTTCTTCAATATTCAGATTGTTGAATGCAATGTTTTTGAAATACTTCAACCACCATCCTCCTCACATAAAAAAAGTTAGAAAAATAAAATAGAATAACTCAATTGGGGTGAATAATGACTCCTTTACTTTGGATGATTTGACTCAACTTCCTAGGTCTATTAACCACCCACAAAATATTAGTTATTTTAAAATCTGAATACATTTTAAAAGTAATTAAGAAAATATATATTTCAATAATTTTGGCCAAAGATTTGACTTCCCACTCCCAAAGCATTTTTTTAATAAAAAATAAACTACAAAAAGTGAGTATTTTGGTCTAAAAGCTGCTCAAAAAGCGGGTCATTTTATTTAAGGCATACTAAAAGGCCAGATTATTCTGTTACCAAAGAACTGCAAAAATGTTGTGTTTTTGTTTTAAATAAGACACCCCAGATCATTAAACAAATAAATCAATGTAATTTGGCATTGCTCTTTTATTGACCCACATATTTTTAGCACAATACTGTGATAATTATTCATCACAACTTAATTATTATGACACATCATATTAGGACATTTCAACATGGTTACCTCCCTGGTACGGTTTTGCTTTTATTTCTATCCAGTCAATGCTTGTTCCATTTTCTTGTTGTCTTTAAGGAAGACGGCAAGGACGCATCTCTCTATAAGAGTCTTCAAGATCTCAAGGACACGTGCTAAATTAAGCTTGCATTCGTTTAAGAGTGCGAACTGAAGACAGGGTTGTGGCGCTGCACCAAAATGATAAGATGACAGCTGAAAAGGCAAAGAAAACCATGTGCTTGTGTACATTATCTTTGAAATGGGACTGCTTTGAGAAGCAACACAAGAGGACCTGAACCTTGACCACACATGGAGACACATCCTCAAGTTACCGGTACCCACCAAATGTTGTGTGGGTGAATATCAGGCTTTTTTTTTTTTGTGGTCGCACATAGAAGGCCTCGTAGTGCGTGCCATTTCTTTCCCAGATGCAGAACATCCTTGACCAAAACTTAGACATGGCAACAGCTCTACTAGCTGGAGAAAAGCTCAAGGAGCTCATCCTGCCGGGCTCATCGCAAGATGAAAGGAGCAGCGCTTTGGCTAGCTTGATGGTGCAGCTTAAACTGGAGCTGCCCTTCGATCGGGTAGTTACGATAGGAACGGTGATCATCCCCATCCTACTTGTCACACTTGTCTTCACCAGGAACTTTGCAGGTGAGCCTGTGGTGTACTGCTTAACATTAATTGAGTTGAGGGTTTTTAGAATACTGTAAAATAAAATAAAAAACTGAAAACAACAAAAACATGTAGTAGTAGTGTAACTACTAGTGATGATTACCAATGGATTTCATGGTGAATGGTAGTTTTTATGTAGGGAATGGTTAGATTGTGATAATGATTCTGGTACCTAAACAAATAAGAACCATAGGTTTACATTAAGGGTAGGCAGTTCAACTCAAAGATAAATATTATCAAAACTAAGCAAGTACTTGGATCAGATAGCTACTGTTGTCATCGGATCGATACTTCTCTCCACCACCAACTTCTTAAATGTGTCCACCAACTTTCTAAAAGCATTGCGTCTCTATATAGTAATAGTAATTTCCTTTGTATTGTCATTCTTTGTAACAATGTACACAGAACGAAATGTCGATACACCTGACCCGTTGTAGCGAGCCGATGCAGCCGCAGCCAACAGAGGGCGCCGCCATTTTACCAATGTTATAAGTCTTAGGTATGACTCGGCCGAGGCGCGAACCAGCGACCTCCCAGTCTCAAAGCGGGCGCCCTACCATCTAGGCTACTGAGCTGGTAACAAAACCCTTCTCTCTCTCATCCAACGCCCTTGGACATTCTCTAAGACTAAGTATATGCCAAAACGTGTGACTGAGAGGAACACTTTTAGCAACTCTCCCTATCTGACCTACTGCTGCATCCTGTTATTGCCAGACAGAGGAGAGGGCCAAATCTATACATGCACCCATACCAGAAGCCAAAACTGACAGAGGCAAACCAGAAGTTCAGCACAGTGTGGACTTTTTTTCAACTAAAGAGCAGTTACCTACCAACATTACATTACAAATTTAGACTACTGTACCTCTTTTTTCCATTAAAACACCTACTGTTTTTTATTTTAAAATTTAGTGCTTTTTCACATTTAAACAAGGGAAAAATCTTGCTTGGGACTAATATTTTAGTCTACAGCAGAAGCAAGACGAAGTCTTGTGCGTGATTAAATTGCTTCATCATTGGCACTTTCGGTTTCAAACAAGCACATGTTGTTGTTTTTTTAACATTCAAGAGACAAATTGTGTTTCATGCATAAAAATAGAACGAGCAAAAAATTCTACTGCTTTTTAATGTCTAAAGGTTAGTATGTATGACAATGCTAGGTGGAATTTGTGCGGTAAATTGCTTTCTAATGTGGCAACACCACAGATTTACATAAAACTATTAAAAAATTACTTGGTAGAGTGCAATGAGCTGCAAACAAAAATATAATCATATTATTCTTCCTAAACAAAAACATTTAAATCAGTTGTCTCTATGGAAATAGAGACAACAAGAGACAATTGACACTTTGTTTGCATTACTGAATTTATTTTCAAAATGTTGTTCAATGTAAGGTATAATAGAACTCTACTTGACATTCTTGAACAGTATTTGTATTTAGTTACTGTTTTTACAGTAGCAATGCTACTTTTTAAGTTTGACTATCTTGGCTTTTTTTCTGAAACAGTTGTAATAGAAGTATCTCTATTTATTTTGTTATACCGTTAATGTTTGCAACCCAGTTATTTAATAAAACACAATAATAACAATAAGAAGCTGTGCCTAAAATCTGTGTGCTGTGTTTATCGTAATTATAAACAAACTCAAGGGGGAAAGGTTCAATCATTCAATCACGATGACATTTCCAAGCAAAAAGGATCGGTATCAAATGATACTACCATGTATTCACCAAAATCCAGAGTATCGTTTACCCATAGTTTACATGACTAGTAAAAGTTAACCTCATGGCATTTGTGAACTACCCAATTGAAAACGACAAACCATAAGCAATGTCACCTACACAAATGGACATTGTTTCTGCTTTGAGCTGTCTAGATTAAACAAAAGACAATTTTATTAATGTAACTCACCACTATCAAGGGAAGACAGTGAATGTTTCCTACTGTCTCCAAAACTGCTTTGTCGCACGTCTTGTTTACAAGCTGTGCTCGTCATTGCTTGACAACCATGGGTTTACACTAGGAGTGGGCGATACTGGAAATTCCGGTATTGATCGGATCCAAGTAATACTGGGTAGTGTTGATCAATACTGATCCGATACTTATACTTAGAAATTTCATGATCATTGGATAATTGAACCCTCCCCCTTGAGTTGGTGTATAATTTTGATCAACACAGAACAAAGTTTTTAAGCTCCAAAATGTTTCTATATTTAATTATTAACTTCATTGCAAACTTTAAATGTATAAAAATTAAATAGAAATATTTCAATTACAACTGAAACAAAACCCAAGGGTCAAACCACAAAACAGCAGGAACAAAAATACAAGTACTGTTTAACAATGTCAACAAGACAACTGAAGTACCTTCCAAGCACAATCTTTTTTAAAATAAAGTCAGTAATTCAAATAAAGTTTCAACTGTCTCTCATTGGCTCTGTTTCCATGTGGCAACTGATTTAAAGGTTGTTGTTTAGTAGAAGTAACATGTTTACATTTTTGGTTGCAGCCCGTTGCTCTCTTTTTTTCATGTATAGATGTAATTTTGTGGTATTGCCGCAATAGCAAACCACTCTACCGCACAAATTACACTTGCCATTGTCCTTTTTTGTAGTTGGAAGAAAAGGCTGCACCCAACAACGCTTCCTAATTGCCTCTTTCAGTTTTTGTTTGTAGTAGAGGTTGGATCCCTACCGTATGTTTCCTCCTCTCTCCAAAAGTGTGCTTTGTTGCACAATTTGTGTGTTTACAAGTTGTGCCTGTACATTGCTTAACAAAGCAACGGTTTACATTAATTATGTATGAATACAACTGGCATGTTCGCTGTAGTGACAGAAAATAAAATGAACATTTTGTGTGGAAATCAAATAATTCACAAGAGGCTTGATTGTGATTCCGCCAAAGTTACTGCGTATAATTAGTGTCTGTGGTAATTAAGCATCGGGTAAACGAAATTTGTTTACATGAATGATAATCACACTTGTAAAAGGAATAGCCCAATCATCTAAATCTGCTTATTAACAGTCTAGATAAGAGCAACAAAAATAAATATAATATAATAAAATATAGTATAATAAAACTTTACATGTCTTTACTCAACAAGTAAATCTGCAATCCTCTGATTTTAATCCGACTTTTCCCAGCATGTGTACGTACTGATTATTTAGTAGCACATTGAAATATGTTCCCTCTGGAGTGATAGCTATGATGATGAAAATGACACCACACATGACAATCTCAGGTCATAAATTATTGTGCTGTAATTTGTTAGTCACTGATTCAGGGTCTAAGACAAAGTCAGCTAAAGGGTGAAAAGGCTTATTTAATTAAAAGTATAACTATACAAAAAATAAGTGTTCCTTGTATTTTTCCCCTGCAGAGGAGTCAATATACTGTTACACACCACACAACTTTACCCGAGACCAGGCACTGTATGCAAGAGGCTACTGCTGGACAGAGCTGCGTGACGCTACTCCTGGCGTGGAGTCTCACCTCTGGCCTTCACTATTTGAGCACAAGTTTCTACCTTACGCATTGCTGGCCTTCGCTGGCATTATGTACATCCCTGCTCTAGGCTGGGAGTTTCTCGCCTCGACTCGGCTCACGTCAGAGCTCAATTTCCTGCTTCAAGAGATTGATAACTGCTATCATAGAGCTGCCGAGGGCCGTGCCCCAAAGATCGAGAAGCAGATTCAATCCAAAGGGCCTGGCATAACTGAGCGTGAAAGACGAGAGATTATAGAAAATGCTGAGAAGGAGAAGAGTCCTGAGCAGAACCTCTTTGAGAAATATTTGGAAAGAAGAGGCCAAAGTAACTTTTTGGCAAAGATTTACTTAGCACGCCATTTGGCTATTATCTGCCTCAGCTCCATTCCCATCTCTTACCTGAGCGCCTACTATGCCCGACAGAGACAGAATGAATTCACCTGTGCTCTTGGTGAGCCCCCTGACATTAGCAGCTATTCAGAGCTCAAGATACGGGTCAACTGCAAGCTGCCTGCAGTGCAGTTGCAACGGATCATGGCAGCAGTCGATATTGCCCTGCTCTGCACCATGAACCTCATTATTTTGCTCAATTTGCTGCATTTGTTTGTGGTGAGAAAGTCCAATTTTGTATTTGACAAGTTGCATAAAGTAGGCATCAAGACACGGCGTCGCTGGCAGAAGTCTCAGTTTTGTGACATAAACATCCTGGCAATGTTTTGTAACGAGAACAGAGACCACATCAAGTCCCTCAACAGGCTGGACTTCATCACCAATGAGAGTGACCTCATGTACGATAATGTGGTACGGCAGCTTTTGGCAGCTCTTGCGCAGTCCAACCATGATGCAACACCAACAGTGAGGGAGTCTGGGATCCAAACAATAGACCAAAACATGGATCCCTCTGATCTTGGAGTAGGAGAGATGCCTTCGGAGCCGCTTGTCATCAAACGACCCCGCAAGAAGATTAAATGGATCCCAACTTCAAATCCTCTACCACAGTCTTTCAAAGTGAGTAATGACCTCAAGGAACTTAAAAGTAGTCATTGCAACTTTAAGCATTTCTGTGATTTGTTTGTCTTTTGTGAAGGAACCTCTTGCTCTGACACGTTTGGAAAATAATGCCAAGCCTGAAAAACCTAAACCGCTCAGACGGAAGACCGTAACAGACACTTTCATTGCGCCACTTCTTGACACCAAGAGCACACAGTATCCTGCAACAAAAGGTATTTTCATTTATTTTTAGTTATGATCAAGTACATAGTATGGATAGTTTGTCTGAGCTGTCCAAGATGTACCCTACTGTCTTCCAAAGCAGCTTTGCTCACACTCTCCTATATGCTTATTTTCTCTTCTGAATTGCATTCTCATTACATTTAACCAAAGCAGTGGTTTTTAACCTTTTTTAAGTGAAGAACAAACCTAGTACCCCAATCATCGCAATATTTTTTTGGGAGGTATACTTAAAAAAAGATGCATAATAAATGTATAATCTAATTCATCAAACTTAGCAGCCTAGTTTGTTTGGTAGTCTTTCTTAGTTGGAAATAAAACTATTGAGACACACACAAAAAAATATAGGAAATCCCAAAAATGTGTTCACTGCAATAAATTGGAGTGGTTAAAGCATAAAAATGTATTAAAAACAAGTAAGTAATCATATTTCCATGTAAAATACTCTTAATCTGTTGGCAGATAATTATGCTCATTTTAAACATTATCTTTCTCATTTTACAATTCAGTCAACAATTAAATGTTTGAAATTAGTACTTAAGAGGCAAAATTGTATGCTGTCTCTCACATTGCATTCTTTTGCCCATTTTAAGTGTTGTTTACCTTACTACAAACAAACACGGTTTTCAACTTATAAAAAACATTGAATATCTAATATATAGTAAGTAAACCTTTTTTGCGCCATAAGAGGATTTTATAATTTGTTTTAATTCCCCTGAGGATCATAAAATGTCTGTTTTAAAAAATTCAGCCTTGTTAATTAACTTTATTTTTATGTACAGTACTTATATTTTTTGTATTTGCAAAATTTCATATTCATTTTTAAAAGGTTTGTAAGTTTATTTTTTTAAGTTTATTTTGAATCACATGTACCCTTAGGAAGCCCGCATGTTACCCCAAGGTTATGCGCACCCTCACCTGAAGACCCTCATTTTACAACTTGACAAGATTAAAAGTGTTGCTGAGCAAGTGACATTGGCGTAGCTTATCCTTATAATATAAGGAGAAAGTTTATTGAAACTGAGTAGAACGTTTCTGAGATACGATCAATGTCTTCTGATCCTTGTACTGTAGATTTAAGTGGAATGGAGAAAAAGCAAACCCGCAACTTCTCACTGGATGTTCACCCATACATGCTGACCGTTCGTAAACCAAAAGTGGAGATCACAAATCCGGATCCTCTTCCTTCGGAGCACAATATGGACACAGTATACCTTGAAGGCACACACACGATTGTTCATGTATCTAGCACAATTACAGGTAACTTACGTTAAGTCATTTCTTCAAATAAGATTAGACTTAAGTGCTTGAGTATCTCCAATCTATGATGCAGTTGCCAGTTTGACTCTAGAACTTATATGAATCTTGAAATTTAAAAAAATAGTCAACTGAGTAAACAAAAAAAATTCTGTTACACAAGCAGTTATTGCATTTGACCCTGATTCAGTAAAACGGTCTCTGTGGCTGTTTGAAGTTCAGATGGAGCTTGACATCATCACTACCATTACGCAAGCTACATAAAAAATTCATAAAAAGAGTTTCTTTGGCGAGGTTGTGGTTGAAACAGCTGATGTTCATGTACCTGGCCTTCAATCCCTACCATGTAAGGGATAAGTAATCTAGAAATACTTACTATGCAATAAAAAAAACAGTAAATACTGTAATCCCTCCTTTTTTTCTGAAGTTGCATTAAAAAAAAAGTAGAAAACTTTATTTATTAAACACTCTTATTAATTTAAAGTAAACTCATTTATACACTCAAGAATTTATTGAACAACTTTATATACGGTTATTTAAAATCATTGTTATACTGTTTAATTCCAATTTCAATGATATTTTTGAAACCTTATTGCACAGCTGTATTAAGGACAAGATCCACTTCCACATGATACTTTGTTGCTATCATTTGGACGTTATGGAAAAACTGCAATTACTTTCCGGTCGACAATGTTGAAAGAGCCATATTGAACATGTGAAAGACCAGCGGTGTTCATTGTGTCTAACATAGTATTGTTTCTGTTTTTGTTTTGTTTTTTCAGAGAAAAAGGTTTGTTCTCCAGAATCTACCACCACAGTCTTTTCAACGGTGACCTTACCATCCAGCGCCTACGTAAATGGCGGTAGCCCAAACCCGCCATCGATTGAGGATCCGCTCAGTCCCAAACCCTCGCCACCTTCAAGGGAGCCCATCACACAGGTGGAGAAGCTTGAGTCTCAGCCATCAACACTCACCAGGGCCCCGACACACCAGCTGCTGAGTATTCATCATACTCTGTTTGAGGAAGAAGAGGATGAGAAAAACCGAAGAGACAGGCTAGCAGGGCGTCCAGGAGAACTCATAACTGCGGCCGAATGTTAAAACAAAGAGGACTTCCTCCGCAATTTTTTCAACACTTTCCTTGGCAAACATGAACACTACTAAGCACGTCAATACACACCCATCACTTGATTTTTTTTGAGGGCAGCACACCTGTATTGTTGAAAACGTTGAACAGACGTTGACACATAATGTAAATGTGATGTGGAGCAGGTGAATTATCCAAGAAGCGATGTTGCATTCATATCTCAGGATGACTATGTATGATCCATCACCCGCCAATGAAACCAGCAGTGATCACACTCAACAGGGTGCTATTGGGAAGGGGCGACATGATAGAATGACTGACTATATAGCGTGAGTGATGGTATGTGCAAATATGTGCAAAGGACACTGCCTTGGGTATTTTAAAAAAAATTAGATTTATAGATTGCTTGGTCCCTTTATTATGATCTGCAAGTAGACAGGCAGTTTACGCAATACAATTGTCAACCTGAAGAAGTAAATATGCAAGAGATCACAACATATTTGTGGCAATAATGTATGCGCTTACAACATTATAGTCATTGCATAAAATACAGCGGCATAGGCCATGAGTATGAAAATACTATATTAGTAAAGTTTGCAATCTGTGGGTGCATCGATGCTTTGTCATTGAAAGTGTTTGACACGTTACTTTAAAAAAGTAATTAGTTAAAGTGACTCACTACTTCTTCCAAAAAGTAGCTAAGTTAGTAACGGAATTATTCTATACTAAAAGTAACTAGTTAACAGGGAAAGTAAGTAATCCTTTCCATTACTTTAAAAAGAAGTTGTTGTATGTCAAAGAATTTGAAATTGTATGCGCAGTGTTCGAGTGAGTTGAATAGAGAATATATTTGTGTATAGAACTTTGAAATATTTATTGCACCTCACCAGCAACAGATTTATTTTTCACTTGAAACAAAAATAAATAATCAACAATATAATAAAATAACAATTAGCAGTAAACAATATAAAGTGAGTTTATTAAATCAAATGCGTCTTTCACAACCTGAGACAACTGGTCATGTAGAAATTTGACTTTTGGCCTACTGGGTCAGATACCTGCCTGACAATACAAGCATTGCTACCTTCATGGTAAATGGTCTGCATTTATATAGCGCTTTTCAAGTCAATGAAGACTTTCCAAAGCGCTTTACCATGTGCTTCACACACATTCACACACACACACTCACACACCAATAATGTCCATGCAGCCATGCAAGGCCCCAACCTGCTTTTTGGGGGCATTAGGGATTCAGTGTCTTGCCCAAGAACACTACAACATATAACACGGAGGAGCCGGGAATCGAACCTGCGATCTCTTGATCCCAAGACGAACGCTCTACCTCCTGAGCTATCCATTATCTGCACCACTTATCCTCAGTATGGTCGCGGGGGTGCTGGAGCCCATCCCAGCTATCTCTGGGCAGTGGGCAGGGGACAGCCTGAACTGGTTGCCAGCCAGTCGCAGGGCACACAGACACAGACAACTCACTCGCTCAATCATATCTAGGGACAATTTTTAGCGGCCAATTAACCTGACTTGCATGTTTTTTGGGAATGTGGGAGGAAACCGGAGTGCCCGGAGGAAATCCACGCAAACACGGGGAGAACATGCAAACTCCAGACGGGTAGGTTCGATCTTATGACCTCAGAACTGTGCCGCACACGTGCTAAATACTGCGCTGCCGTGCTTCCTTGCCACCTTCATACAGCACCAAATTAACGTGTGCCATCCTATGGACAGAACAAAAACAATGAATAATACACTTTCATTTTGGCTTTTACAGCTGCAGAGTAGACTTGCTACGGCTGGACGTTCCTTCAATTTAGTCAAAGAAATGCACAGTTATTTTCACCGTCAGTAATGGGAACGGAGTTCTGACAGCGGAAACAAATAATTAGTTAGATTACCCCGTTACTGGAAGAAAATAAAAAATGGTGTTACGTGACGACGTTATTTGTAATGGCAGTATTCCGAACACTGGTCATTGAATTTTCTTCACAAGTAAGAATTTATTTTATAGCACTAAAAGTATATTTTCATGCTGTAATCACTCATGTATTGGTTTGGTGAGTGACATACACGTTACAAACTTTTTTCAGATTTGTGTAAATGTACTGATGCAGCATGTCCACCAAAGTTAATTTTGATGTGTATATAAAGAAACACTTAAAAGTGAATTCATTATAGAAAAATGAAATGAAATTCATTATAGGGCCATTTAAGTGTTTGTTTTCTTAGTTAAAGTGAAGCAGAGGAAATAAGTAATAGTACATTTCTTTGATTCACAGTTTTTCACATCATGCAAACAATCGTCAGATAAATTACCCAGGCAGAAGTAGAAGAAAGAACAGAAAAACGTGAGTTTCACTTTGAATTGTTAGTCGGGCCATAGAAAAGTAAGCCTACACAAGCACTTTACACCAAGTAGAATGTGGAATGAAAATGAACCTTACAAGGACAGTATGACATATATATTACTGTTGACAAAATAAATAAGTTAAGCACATGTTTTCTGGTGTGATAAGAGGTGTATTTATTTTTACGAGTAACACTGAATATTGGAAAAATAAAAGCACTTTGCATTAAGACCCTGCTACAACACTGTTTCGATGCAAATTATTAATTCTTGGTACATGTGTGGATAACTAGTCATATTTGTCACTGTAAAATATCACAATGCTAGTCAGATAGCTATTCAATTCAAGCTACTGAATAAACACGTTTTGTGGTATTCCGAAATATAGTACTACATTGTCCACAATGCACTGCGGCTGACAAAACAGGAACTGCCACGATAGTAGTGACAATTCATGCTTGGTTTGTTCAGTAAGTGCCTTTTCTGTAAAGCAAATGTTCGTATACGAATAAATTTGGTATCAGAAATTCCTTTTTTAAACACATGCGTATTTTCTTTGAATTGATTGGACTTCTTAGCCACGCATACTAGTGTTAGCGTCCGTATAACCACTGTAGCTGAGAAAAACGCTCAGTATTTTTCCTAGCTTACTTGGTTTGTTCTTCAATTCATTATTTTGAGCAAGTGATACAGTTCTTTCGTTATAGTGGACATTCCCTTTTGGTTAGTAAACAAGAGGAAATAAATCAAAACCACCAATCCTTGGTTGTTGTGTACGTACGTCAAACGCTTTAGTCAGCAGACAGGCTTGGTTGGCACTTACGTCTCAAACTTTGAGAGCCTGTAAATCCGTTTATTTTATTTAATTTTTGTTTCTACGAGCAGACTGTCAAGATTCGTTTATGGACCAGGAAATAAATTCTGAGGTTTGTGATAATATGTCTGTGTGTTTTGATATGAGCTAACACGTGTTTTCTGTTTAAAGCTGATGTTACAATGCTATGTAGCTAACCGAGTATATTTCTATCAATTGCTTTGATATAAAATCATCTGGAGCCATACATTACCCACTGCCTGGCTATAAAATCTGTGAATATCGAGACTTTCTCTTTACTTTTCACAGGATGGATCTGTACGGCCATCAGAGGATCCGTCAGAAGAGGCGTTACCACCTCGTCCTCCCGGACTCAGTAAGATTTTAACCTGCTTCAGTTGTCATCTGTGATTGCAGATGTTTTGTTATTTATGACACAGTAGCTGATTATGTAACTTGAAGGCGGTGGGACTTTTTGACACAAAAAGATAAAATAGCATTATTTCCCGAGTGTCACGCCATATATTTTAAGACAAAATTTTAAAAAAACGCCTAACCCGCACTCCAGACAGAAGCTCATTATTTTGCACATTTGACTTTACTGTGTGGCGATTGCTGATTTGATTAAATTCATGAAATAATAATAATAATGCCAGACCCTGTGTCCCATAACAACAAATATACTTTACCACTTTGAACTTGTCAACCTCCCTTAGTTACTTATGATCATTGTAGCTTATTTTCACCGTCATTTTTTGTAAATAATGGTTTAAGATAAAGGTGCGTGCAGTTCTTTTGTAAAAATATTTCACAAAGAACTTCAAATTAAGTTTCCAGCTTTACAATGTTTCCCTTCTGCACATTGGGCGTATACAATGGAGAAGATAGTGAGCTGTGAGTGCAGAGGTCAAACCAACTAACATCACTCACCCAATCAGATCCGTCCTTTCCTACTGCTCACCCAATCAAATCAGTCTGTGTACTTGGCTGGCATTTTAGGTAGTTTACAGTTTTATTTGTGTGAGTTTTCATGATAAAGTGTCTCAACAAATCACAAATCATACATCATTTAATACATTTCCTTATTTTTGATTCCTTAGCAATGTACAGAAAACGGGGTATGTTAGTGAGAGACATTGCCTGCAAACTGTAGTGGAAACTGTGCCCTAGATATACTGGGCCGAACGTGCTGTTTCCATACCTGTCAACATGTACGTGTTTGCTGTACGAAGTACGTTTATTATGCATTTTAAGACATGTACGACGTATAAGAAAATCCGTATGGAAAAATGCAAATTTGTCAATTATGGGTACCATCCGTTATACACCGACTATCACGAAACGGCAAATCAATCAAGACAAACGAGTTCTACGCGGTGGCCTATATCTCGGTATTATTTTTTTTTTTGTATCGTTTTTTTTTCGTTGCAAACAAAGCGAGCGTTTTGATGCTACTGTGCGCATGCGTCTGCCGCCTGGGGATTTCCCATCATGCATCATTCAGATCAGGGGTTGATTGAGTAAATTTGAAATACATGTGGTTTCATCGGATTTCATGTGGTAGTTGAGTAGTGAAAGGAAGTCCGTCTCTTTTTAGAGAACCGGCTTCTTCGGCTCAACTCGTTAAAGAGAGCCGTCTCTCAAACGGCTCACTTGCTTTAATGCATTACATTCTGAATTATTATGTTGCATAAGGAAGTAAAGAAAAAAAAGGAAGTATAAAAGGAGAAAATGAAAAAAGACAGGTTTGTGGTTATCTCTTTAATCAGTATATTACCAACAATAATTTAATGCAAATGAACTAATAATTTGAATAGGAAAATGTATTATTCTACTTAATTATATTTGCATGTATTTTTTCTTTCTACAGTGAACGTCCAAGCTACCGTATTTTCCGCACTATAGGGCGCACCGGGTTATAGGGCGCACCCCCAAAAAATAGTTTTTGGTCCTATATCTTCCATAGATAAGGCGCACCGGATTATAAGGCGCTACAATGGGAACGTCGACAAAACAGTCAGATGATTCAGTCAAACTGATTACCCCCTTAACATTCCCAAAGCTTGCAAAGAAGCAATTACGTGTCGTAGACACGTGCGGATGCGGTGTCCGTACGATGTCACTCAAATGCATCATTTCAAATATCATTCGGAAGGTTAAAGTCTTGGGATTCAAGAAATGCCAACCATTCCTTAGTTTCTATTTTCTTTTTCGTTTGCAACTTTACTGTGCATATGACAATAAACACTTGGAATTGAGTTTAATTCACTCAACTCATCACAGCAACCTCAAGATCGTTCTAAAACAAGATACCGGGAAAATATAAAGCCGCATAGCTCACCTAAGTTCTCACGTTCAATAATGCAGGGATGTGATTTTTCCGCTAATTCGCGGAATTCCGCTTTTTTTATCTCCAAAAATAAAATTTTAAAATTTCCGGTGTTTTAATTGGTAAAAAAAAACGATTTCGTCTCGACAGCATGCCATTTGAGTGTTTCCGTAACTGAAATGAAACGTACTTGCGATTGGTTGAAGTCTCGTGTTGACCAATAAACGCGCTTGTTATAGGAGTGTGCCATTGTTCATTTCTCACACGTTTTTGCCGGGTGTTTAAAGAAAGATGTCCGTGATCGAACGCAAAGATGCTCCGCGAGCTAAAGAAATTGATAAGATTGTAAAAAACAAGTTTCGATGGGACTGGTTGGAGAAGGAATTATCTACGAATGTTGGAAAGAAGACTGTGACGAATTTGTTCAATGACTTTATTCGGAAGATCGATCGTGCCGGGAAAGCACTTTGCATTTGGTGTCATGATACCATCGACTATGGTGGGAGAGGTTTCAAAGCTCTTGAAAGTCACGCAAAGAGCAAAAAACACGTGAAAGAACTCCAGTCAAGAACGACAAATTATTCCATCGCTGGAAGTTTCGGTGCCCAAACGAAAACTCCAAAACTTTACGGCCTCCATCCCTTATTGACATCACAATCGGAAGCGGTAATAAAGAGACGTGATCCACCCCAACAACCTGTACCAGTTGCTGATAGAGTCGTGAATTTTGAGGTAGGTGGTAAACTTTTCAAATTTATTTGACAGTTTTCCCATTTTTTTCGAAAATATTATAACGTAATAAAAATGGCCATAAATATTTAACAATTACAATAATAGATTTTCATGTGTACATTACACCAACACTTTACTGTAGGGCCTATACTTATTGTACTTTCATTTATCAAATACTTGGATACGCTGCTATTAAAGAAATAAATTATTACATTTAAAATATGATTTAGGAAATTTAAAAATATTATTAAGCCTAATAGTAATCAAAACTATTGTCAGTATTTATATTTTTTAAATTAAGTACTTGTATGATATTCTACCATTGATTTTCTTAATGGCCACGATATTATTATGGTACATAATTTACTTAATATTAATAACATGGTTAATCATTGACACAAACTCAAATGAATGCTGCATGTTTGCACTTTTTAGGTTTCAAGATGTTAACCATCTTCTTTACAATTAAGATAGTGGCGTTGGGGAAATGTTTTTTAATGTGACTGATTTTGAGTTGACTTAAACTGTAATTTTATATGGGATAGTTCAATATACATTGAAAATTTATGCTGTTGTCTTGTCTATTTCTTTGTCATCTGAGTGCATTGAAAGTACTTAAAAAAACCCATGAGCTCCGGGGGGGGGCTTCGCCCCACTTTTCCCCCCACCAGGGCACTGCCCTGGTCCTACCTGGTTTCCCCCCCCCCCCCCCAGCTAGCAATCACCCCCCCCCCCCCCCGCTAATTTTCAGATAATTTCACTTTGGTCAAATCACATCCCTGATAATGATACGCAATCATGGTCTTCTTACAACCGTGAGTGTAGTAAATCCAGGAGAGCAAAAAGGTTTACAAATACAGACTAATGAAACATGTTTCTTTATGGCGTAGTTTAGCAAGCTTGCTATTCAGTCATATTTTTCGGCCAATTGCAGGGTTTGTTTTGGCCCTCTAGCCTATCCGAGGCTCCGTATAACTTCAGCCAATAGCGATCGATTTAACGGATGACTGACACATCTTTTTCGGCCAATTGCAGGGTTTGTTTTGGCCCTCTAGCCAATCCGAGGCTCCGAATAACTTCAGCCAATAGCGATCGATTTAACGGGTGATTGACACATCTTTTTCGGCCAATTGCAGGGTTTGTTTTGGCCCTGTAGCCAATCCGAGGCTCCGAATAACTTCAGCCAATAGCGATCGATTTGACTAATGATTAACACATCTTTTTTTGCCATTTGCAGGGTTTGTTTCGGCCCACTAGCCTATCCGAGGCTCCTAATAACTTTAGCCAATAGCGATCGATTCAAACGATGATTGACACATTGGTTAGCCAATGAAACGCCGGTATATAAATCCCAGCATACACCGCGGACTGCTCCACGTTCCGGGGAAAATCTAGTCGGCGGCTGTTGCGTAAGTTGCGAGACTTTGCGATTTAATTTTGAGCCATATATAAGGCGCACTGTATTATAAGGCGCATGGTCAGCTTTTGAAAAAAATTAAGACTTTTAGGTGCGCCTTATAGTGCGGAAAATACGGTACTTATTTTTTTAACTTGTTTTTATAATAAACCTCATTCATGTTGAGCAACTCACAACAATCTCACAACAAAATGTTAATTAACAATATATATGATATAACGAAACACATGTACAATATACCATGTTAAACTACATGAATAAACACGTTTGAAAAAAATAAAAATATGGTGTAAGATTATTTTGTATTTTGTAAGGAAAAATAGAACAGTTTGTAAGGGCATGGAGCCCTGGAGGTTGAAAGGTATGTGTTTCTGTAGTGATACTTTGGATTTGCATGTGCCTAGCTCTGTCAAGGGAAAATCAAAATTGTATCAGAATGGATGATATTGGATGGGGAAACTTTTATCCCTAAGCCATAAGTACACACAAAAAGAGCCCTATATGGCTCACAAGCCCTAGGTTCCTGACCCCTGATCTAATTGTTATCCTTTTACAAAACATATACAGTATACTAGAACAGGGGTCTCCAACATGGGCCAGCAGAACACCTTGAGTAGCCCCTGGACAGGTTATGAAAATAGCTCACCGTTGATGGGTGAATGGAATTCATGGGGAACATTTATTTCTAACTGACATGATGGCATGGTGGATGACTTAACTTCTAAAGATTTCAACCTGATAATAACTTAGTAATAGTTGTAACACAAGTTGTTTTTCTTGAGATTTATATGCCAATCACTAACAAAATGTAGCTCTCAGATTCAATAAGTTGGGTAACCGCATTACGAGAAAATACTGCGTTAGACATTTTTCATCCGATATGCGCGGTATTTATATATAGTAAATGTTAATAAAAACATTATACCCTGTCGGCACGGTGGATAACTTTTAAGGCTCACAGTTCAGATATCCCCTCCTTTAAGGTTTGCCTTTTCTCCCTGTACCTGTGAGGGTTCTGACCAGGTACTCCGGTTTCCACCAACATTCCCAAAACTTACACGACAGGTTAATTGGTTACTTCAAATTGT
Source organism: Urocampus carinirostris (assembly GCF_059441175.1). Lineage (NCBI taxonomy): Eukaryota > Metazoa > Chordata > Actinopteri > Syngnathiformes > Syngnathidae > Urocampus > Urocampus carinirostris. The sequence goes on from NC_142355.1 coordinate 40,505,350, forward strand.
CCCGACGAATGAATGGGTGAGTGAATTGTTGTCTGTCTCTGTGTGCCCTGCGATTGGTTGGTAACCAGTCCAGGGTTTTCCCTGCCCACTGCCGGAAGTCAGGTGGGATAGGCTTCAGGACCCCTGTGACCTTACTTATGATAAGTGGTTTGGAAAATGAATAAATGAATATTACACCCTTCCGTAACTGTTTGCTAATTGTTATTCCTCTGCTACCTGGTTAGACTAGAATGTAACACATGTTTTAAACCTTTATTTGAATAGTACCCCCAATAACGCTGGCAGTATGGTGTATGGGTGGTTTGCGCGTAGCCCCACTGTGCTGAGGTTGAGTCTTCAAGTCCAGCTACCGCAGTAACCCCGTGTGGAGAATGTATGGTCTCCCCGTGCCTGCGTGGGTTTTTTCGGGCACTCTGGTTACCTCCCACATTCCCAAAACCATGCATGTCAGGTTAATTGGCCCACCCAAAATTGTCCCTAGGTGTGACTGAGCGAGTGAGTTGTCTGTCTCTGTGTGCCCTGCGACTGGCTGGCAACCAAGTCAGGGTCTGCCCTGCCCACTGCCCCAAGTGACCCTACTATGGATGGATGGACCCATTAATGCTGAACTTTCAGTTGTGATTGATACATAAATTATTTTAAAAAGAAAGACGACACATTCAATTTTTCTGTTAACTGTTCCTTTTTCTTTTAGCTGACAGTGAGGCAATGGAACTGCTTTGGCAATATCGTGCCCAGCGTCGCCAGTCATCCCCAGAATTACCAGAGACGGTGACCCGTCTTGTTTCCCCTGATGGCAGCCTTCTGTACCTAGTTGGCACTGCTCACTTCAGTGATAGCAGCAAAAGGGATGTGGCTTCGGTGAGACTGTTTTACTTTCACTAGCTGCAAGCAGTGATTCTCTTTTTTTGTTGGGTACTCTATCAATTTGTGCTGTCGAAGGAAATTGCCCATTCTTTCCTTTTATTTTTCTTCATTGTATTTTACTCTTCCTTGATCTGCTGCAGACTATTCGTGCTGTGCAACCAGATGTGGTTGTGGTAGAGTTGTGTCAGTACAGGGTGTCCTTCCTGAAGATGGATGAGAATACATTTCTGAAGGAAGCTAAAGAGATAAACTTTGAAAAGATCCAGCAGGCCATCAAACAGGTAACATTTTCTGAAATCCACAAGATTTGTAGTTTTGAATAGAATATAATTTATTGTCATTGAAACATTTGAAGTGCAAACCAAAATTAAAAAGTGTCATCCTGATGGTGCAAGATCATTTTCAAGATCAAATACCACAGTTTCAAATAATAAGTTACAGGTAATAGTATAAAAATATGTAATATTAAATAAAACAAAAATTTATGACTAAAAAAAAAAAATCTTCCCTTTTCATTTTTGCACATTCTCCAAGCATTTTAAACACTGTTCCATTCATTATGCAATGTTGAGGGTGATTTCTTGCCTTAGACTAAAGGCTGTTTTTCAATCTATCTTTTCTAGACTTGATAGTACTAAATTGTTTACCTAAGAGCTGTAGTTCAAACAACTAATATACAAATTTGTAAATACAAATAATACTTTTGCCGTTTTTATTTTGGATCCATTTTGATTATATAAGTAAATACATAAATGGATAAATTAAAGAACACGGAACCCTGAATTCCTTGTTGTCGCAGTTGTCTTATGCAGACTTTTTTTCAGGAAATCCTAAATTCCTTGAATTCACGCTTGTCTTAAAAGATTAATTATTTGTTAATGTTGAATGGTCTGCATTTATATCGTGCTTTTCAAGTCACTGAAGACCTCCCAAAGCGCTTTTCAATGTGCTTCACACGTACCCATTTTCACACACACACTGATATTTGTTTTTCTTTAATAATTTGATAAACTAAACTCAATTTAATTTTGCAATTAAATGTTATGAATTTATATTTTTACTTGTTGTAATTTTAAGTGTCTTGATGTCACAGTTGTTTTTATACTGAATTATTTTAACTTGTATTCTCATCTTATAGTGGACAACATAGTCATACACATTTTAAAGAAATGCAATGTTGATAGTAAAAAAATAAAAGTTATTTTTGTTCTGGCCTGGAGAGGGTTGGGCACTACCAGCCTATACTTGTGCAAAACACACCACAGGAAATGGTGCCCCTACAATCCTACTAGTTAAGGGATCCACCCACATATCCGCAACCCACCAATCCACCCTTTGTCTTCAGTAGGGATATTTTGATGTAGTATAGTTAACAGATCGAAATCTTAAACACTGTGTTGCGATTAACTTTAGATATTAGAAGCTACTGCCCAGAAAAATAAACTATTTATCTTCAAATTAAGCTGTATGAAATCAACATTGCAAAAGTAAAATGCGATGAAAATCAGATATTGACATTTAAAAAAAGGATCAACTCAACACATTCCGAACTTGCTTTTCGACATGAATGAGTGCAAATGCAATATTCACGCTCAGTATATATTTTTTTAAATGTGTAGTCAAAAGATTAAAGCTTACTATTTCAATTTATTTCTATGTTTTTGTCAGAATGGCGTGATGTCTGGTCTGATGCAGATCCTCTTGCTCAAAGTTTCCGCTCACATCACTGAGCAGCTTGGCATGGCTCCTGGTGGGGAGTTTAGGGAAGCTTTTAAAGAGGTGTAAAGAGTTTAACACAACACTAAACCATCATAATTTTGATCCCTTTGCTGATGCGGCATCTAATGTGTTGTGTACCCAGGCTCGGCGTGTGCCGTTCTGTAAGTTTCAGCTTGGAGACAGGCCCATACCTGTGACGTTCAGAAGGGCCATTTCTGCTCTCAGCCTGTGGCAAAAAGCCCGCCTTGCCTGGGGCCTTTGCTTTCTTTCAGACCCCATCAGGTACCCTACATGTTTAATTCTTTTCATTTAAAGGTACCCTTATTTTCCGGAGTCTAAGTCCCTCATGAGTATAAGTTACACTACCCCAAAAATGCATAATTGAGAAGGAAAATACTCATATTAGTCGCAGCGGAGTATAAGTCGCATTTTTGGGGGAAATTCAGTTCATAAAATCCAGAACCAAGAATATACATGTAGTTTTGAAGGCAATTTAAAAATAAAAGAGAGCAAGAGGCTAAATATGTTCGTACGGTATACGAACGTAATGTTACATGCTTGGTAGTATCAGGGACAACATAATATCTTTAGAGGTATTCATATAACTCTAGCTTTATCTATTCGAACCTTCACTCTGATTAATGCAATCTTTTCTTTTGCACACGTTTTAACAAACAGCAGCCTGGTAACACCAGACCACTTGTCTCCTCAAAATTATGATCCTATTTGAATATTTCCAGGGTTATTGCACATAATTTTGTGTGTCTCCTTCTCAAGGTTTGTTCACTGTCCTTATGCTAAGGTTGTTGAGTTTTTCCTTACCCTACTTTTAGCTGAGTAACATTTTTGGCTACTCTACCCACCTCTGCTTACTGACATAAAACGCGTACGGCTTTGTCAGAGGGCGACACAGTGGGCACGTGTTTATTCAACACACAAAAACTGGGCACCCCGCTTATCTCATGAGTTACCTCACTTTATGGACCCAAACAAGCTTTACTAACTTTTTTTCTAATTTTCGCCTGCTTATTTCACTATTTTCAGCTTGTAATCCACAAAAAATGTTTTTTTTCCGTCATTTCGTGCAGTCTTCTCATTTGTTTCTATAAATTACCATTGTGTGCCGAAAACTTTCCTCCCGATAAAAAACTTTGACTTAATGTCCAGAAAATGAGATATGAAATAAAAGTTCATTTTTGGTTTGGTATACAGTAGTGTCATTTGAATGTAAGACCCTTTTACCAATAGTATATATGTGTATTTCCTACTTGACCAGCTAATTTTAAATGGATAATTTATTCTGTTGTGCGTTTAAAGGGACAATGTCTAACGCTTGTTAGTGGTAAAAGTTGGAGTGCATCCACGTGCTGGACTACTCAAAGATGGTAATTGGAGTTTTTTATGAGGACTTGCTTATTTAAAATGGCCAGTGGCTCTAAATAGTTGATTAAGCCTGATACATCCATTTTATTTTCAAGATTGATATAGTAAAGATAGATAGATAGATACTTTGTTCATCCCCGAAGGGAAATTCACATTTCCAGCAGCATCCCTGAGCTGAGAACAATCGAGAACAATCGAAAATAACACGTGAGCTGCTGGAGTGGCTGCCATTCGTGACGGCGCCGGAAGAAAAGATTCAATTTGAATCATTTACAAACAAACAAGCAATTGAATCATGTACAAACAAACAAACAAAATATTCATGTTTCAATAAGTGGAGTGTTAATAAAATATTTCTGATACTGATATAACCAGATAAAACTAATTTTAAGTTAGCGTAGCGGTCGACCGATTATCGGGCAGGATGATTAGTATTTGGGAATTCGAGGGGTATTGATAACAGAATTTTTATTTGTTGATGTGACTGTTAAATATTTTTTAAACTGGGTTATTTAGGCTCAGATGCAGCCGAGCCTCTCTCTCCCGCTTTCTGTCTCTGAGGCTCCCCTTTCCGCGCCTTCTGATTGGATAAGCTACCAGAGGCAAGGCCAATGAACCTGAAAGAATAATGTTAGAAGGGAGAAAACAGCGGCAGCTCTGCTAACTCTTGAGTCCTGACATGCCTGTGATTTAAACCGACGATATTGAGCTTTTTAAAAAGTCTGTGGTAGAAAAGCATGCGTGTGATTGAGAGATAGCGTAAAACTTGTAGTTGTTTTAGGGAAGCACGTTCAGGTGGAGAGTGATATGTTGGCTCTTATCATCACATTAGTTTGTCAATCAAGCCTGTGTGTCTGTAATTAAGAGAGAACATACAAAGTACGTTAAAGTGAAAGGTTGAGTGATGAGCTATTACCATAACATTAGTTGGTCAATATAGCTCTAAATCGGGAGTCCCCCCACTTTTCAGTTTGCGAGCTCCGTTGAATTTTTGTTGCACTTTTTGTTTTAAGTTAAACAAAGTCATGTTGGTTGTATTGACATTTTTATTTCGCCTTTGTTTTTCCCCCGCCAAAAAGCAAGCGTCGGATACAACTCCAAATATTTTCATTTGGTTTATTTTGTTTTCATGTCCACGTTTGCTAGGTCGTAACCCTGTAGATTGAGACCAATAATCGTTCGGTTTAAATATGCATATCAATAAGAGCTAATAAATCCAAATATAAAGTGTCTTTGGGCAAGACACTGAAACCCTATTGTCCCAGATAAGCAGGTAGGCGACCCGCCTGGCTGACTTCGCTATAGGTGTGTGTGGGTATGTGTAAAGTACATTGTAGAGCGCTTTGGGAGGTCTTCAGTGACTGGTCGAAGTGCGATATAAATGCAGTCTATCATTTTTACCATGAATAAATCTACCTGTAAAGATATAAAATATATACTAACTATGCATTCATTAAAAAATGTCAATTAAGTACCAGTATATAACTAATGAAAATAATACACATTAATATGATTAGCTTTTAGCATTACTCTAGTATACCAACTGATACAAACAAAATAAATGCAACATATAAACAACAACAGCTTTAATAACACTGCATTGCTGAGGCCACTACTAAATTTGCACAATCTGTATAATCCATCTATCCATTATCTGCCTCGGTAGGGTCGCGGGGGTGCTGGAGCCCATCTCGGACACCTTGAACTGGTTGCCGGCCAGTGGCAGGGCACACAGAGACATACTACTATTCACACGCTCAAGATTGATATAGTAAAGCGTAGCGGTCCACCGATTATCGGGCAGGATGATTAGTATTTGGGAATTCGAGGGGTATTGATAACAGAATTTTTATTTGTTGATGTGACTGTTAAATATTTTTTAAACTGGGTTATTTAGGCTCAGATGCAGCCGAGCCTCTCTCTCCCGCTTTCTGTCTCTGAGGCTTCCCTTTCCGCGCCTTCTGATTAGATAAGCTACCAGAGGCAAGGCCAATGAACCTGAAAGAATAATGTTAGAAGGGAGAAAACAGCGGCAGCTCTGCTAGTCTCAAAGGGCTGCACAGATCAAAGACTATTGCAAACTACAGACTATTATGACACCATCCCCTTAAATTGTCAACATCGCAGTTGAAGTACCGCACTGATGAGTCAAGTTTGAGACTAAATATCTCGAGTCACAGAGCGCAAGGAAAATTTTGCAACAAGCTTGCACACTGCACAATACACAAAGAGGTAAGTATTAGTTTCAGGAGCGAGCAGCAGCAAGTCAACTGCAGGAGAGAGAGTGGGAAAGGTGAGAGGAGAGAGAGTGGGAAAGGTGAGATGGCACAACATTCATTTGGACAGGTAACTTAAAATTAGTTTTACCTGGTTATATCAGTATCAGAAATTATTTTCCCCCCATTTTATTAACACTCCACTTATTGAAACATGAATTGTTTGTACATGATTCAATTGTTTGTTTGTTTGTTTGTACATGATTCAAATTGAATCTTTTCTTCCGGCGCCGTCACGAATGGCAGCCACTCCAGCAGCTCCCGTGTTATTTTCGATTGTTCTCGATTGTTCTCAGCTCAGGGATGCTGCTGGAAATGTGAATTTCCCTTCGGGGATGAACAAAGTATCTATCTATCTATCTATCTATCTAACTCTTGAGTCCTGACATGCCTGTGATTTAAACCGACGATATTGAGCTTTTTAAAAAGTCTGTGGTAGAAAAGCATGCGTGTGATTGAGAGATAGCGTAAAACTTGTAGTTGTTTTAGGGAAGCACGTTCAGGTGGAGACTGATATGTTGGCTCTTATCATCACATTAGTTTGTCAATCAAGCCTGTGTGTCTGTAATTAAGAGAGAACATACAAAGTACGTTAAAGTGAAAGGTTGAGTGATGAGCTATTACCATAACATTAGTTGGTCAATCTAGCTCTAAATCAGGAGTCCCCCCACTTTTCAGTTTGCGAGCTCTGTTGAATTTTTGTTGCACTTTTTGTTTTAAGTTAAACAAAGTCATGTTGGTTGTATTGACATTTTTATTTTTTTAAAGAAAAATCTGGAATTTTAAGTTTAGTGTACCTTAATACGAGTTGCTGCTAAACCTAGTTTTATTTCCTGCACTGTGATAGCTGTGTTGAAATTGCATTGTATTTACTGTGATAGGTTTCAGACAGCTATTTAAGTTGTATTTGAATTCATAAAAAATATTATTAATAAAAAATTCTTATGTCAATTTTTAAGCTCTTATAGATAATTGCTTTTGGCTCGAAATCAGACTCATTTTAATACTAATAAGTGGTATCTGTGTTATCCCTGAAAAACCCATATAGGTGGATTCTTACTGAAAAGGGTAGGGAAAAAGCCCTAAAAAGCTGATTATCCTGTGTTTGTTTCCATATTTCAGCAAAGAGGATGTGGAGAAATGTAAACAGAAGGACCTGTTGGAACAGACCATGTCAGAAATGATTGGACAGTTTCCAGCTCTTCACCAGACCATTGTGGCTGAGAGAGACATCTATCTTACGCACACACTTCGCCAGGCTGCACGCTGCGTAGAGGCCCCTCCAAATGCCCAGCGTATGTGTTATACTATGTAATGAGTGTGACTTGGTGTTAGCAGCTTGTACTGTTAGTGGTTGCTACACTGCCCAGTGAAGGTATTGGCTCATCAAGAACTTTTTGACATATAACCACATTTTAGGCTTTAAACTTAAAGCTAAAAAACTATAAAATATCTGTTGTGGTGGGAGTTGTCAGTAAGGGTCATGTGCCTGGCATTCAACATGTAAAGCACAATCGTGAAGTTGAAGCAAAATATTTCAGCAGTCTATATTATATTTGTTTTGTTTGTTTGGATCCCTCAACCACTTGGGTCGCAGGGGAACCATTTCCTGTGATGTCTCTACGGCCTACAGCAGGTACATGCAAACATGTTTCCTCTCAAAACAAACTGGGGAACTTTTGCGTGTTAGGCGAATGTGCTAACCAATGCACTACGGAAATACTAAGTTGGTTGGTTGGATTCCTCAACTACTAGGGTCGTAGGGGCACCATTTCCTGTGGTGTGTCTTGGGCAAGTACAGCGTAGTGGCGCCTGTCCCTCTCCGGGCCAACATATGTTTCTACCCTGTCTCGAACCGAGGACCTTTCACGTGTTAAACGAATGTGTGTCATTATGTCTTAGTTTATATGCACCTGAACAGACAACATTATGAAGTATTATGTCTTCATTACAAAGACCAAAGAACACACCAGACATGTGCAGGATAAAGTTGTGTAAAAGATCAAAGCAGAAATGGGATACAAGAATATTATAAAAAAAAAATTACACATCTCCCGGTGCACTGTGCGAGGAATAATATCAAAATGGAGAGCATAAAACCCACTGTAAACCTGGACTAGTTTACAAGCTGGGGGCGTCGTTGCTGTCATACACTTTCCGGAAAAATTTTAACATGTTACCTCGTGTTCTTTTTTATTGATGTTTACTATTGTTTGTGTACTGTAACTCAATGCTAAATCGATTCCACCCTGGTCATCCTGGAAGGGGGATTACCACTTGTGAGGCCCCTTCTCAAGGTTTCTTTTTTCCTCACGCTGAGGTTTTGAGTTTTCCTTGCTCAAATGTTGGTTTAAGATCAGGTAATGGTGTGATTGTAATCCTGTGCAGTCCTTTGAGACATTTTTTTGTGATTAAGGGCTATATAAATAAATGTGACTTGACTTGACTTAAACCTACCAAGACCTGGCCATCGCTCTGAACCAGGGGTCAGGAATCTTTCTGACCCAAAGATCCGCAAGCAAAAGTATTTTGATTTTCTTCTTGAGAGAGCTACACCATATATTTTGAGACAAAATTCAAACGGTAGCAATTTATTGGGTGAGCGGATTTATGCACATTAGTATTTTTTAACATTTTTACAAGAGAACTCTCCTCGCACCTTGTTTCAAAACTATTATTTATGACAAAAATGTTGGCCAAAATGAGCTTCATTGATTTTAAGTAACTGGTAGTGAGCCAAATTTTAAATGGTATATTTGTTGTTATGGGACACAGTCTCCGGCATTTTTATCAAATTATCAAACATCACATAGTGCTGAAAAATTAGCTTTTGTTTGGAAAGTGGGCTTTGTGGTTTGTTTTCTGTCTTGAAATATTAAGTGTGGCTCTCAAAAAAAAATTGGCTTTTCCGGCTCTGTTCCCAACCCATGGCTTAGGGGGTTATCATTTTTATAAAAGATGCAATTTCTGATTCTGTGAAGAGTAATTCTTGTTATTAAAAATCTCTGCTTTGTTTGACAACATTTAAATTTGATTAACGTTATTTTTTTTAATTTTAATAGATGTGTCACTTTTAAGCAGTTTCCATTGACCCTCTAATGCCCACACTCAATCTTGTTGATTGCAGTGTAAATCAATCATATGTAAAGAAAAAAAGATAAATACAAAAAAATGACCAAAAAAGTTGATGCATGTCTATTTTCTTCATTTGTGTGTGTGTCTTTATTTTAAAATGACAATTCTGAACTTTTGTAGGAGAGCCTGCTGTTGTGGTGGGAGTTGTCGGTATGGGTCATGTGCCTGGCATTGAAAGGAACTGGGATAAGGATCTCAACATCAGTGAAATTATGAGGTACGTTTTTCCTATTGAAGTGACAGCCAGCAGAAGTTGTTAGTAATGCCACATATTATTAAGACATAAACTTCAAGGTTATTTATTAGTGATTTCAAATTGTGTGAGGAATTTTAATATATTAAATGAATTATTATTATTTATTGTTTAAAGAAACTTTGCCTTCTTTTCAGAGTTCATAGGGGTTCTTAAAATCCTTTAAAATGCTTGAATTTTAATGTTTTCAAGGATTGAAAAGTGTTTGAATTTTAAGTTAAGTTCTTGTAAACGCATGAGATTGTTGCCATGTTTCTTGGCAATTTTATTTGATAGACCATGCATTTATTGAAGAAAAAAAGAGAACCAATCTGCCTAAAAATTACACCAACACTGCTTCCTGGAGGCTTAACTTTGCCGTTGCATTTCTTCTTTCCTCGTGATAAACGACAGCTGTTATTTGTTTGTACGGCCTTGTCATATGAGGTGTCATCACCCCCTGGGGGACAGTTGCATGGTACACCTAAACGGGGCACTATAAAATGTGTATCAGTGCAAGTATTGCGTATTATTATGGGCCAAAAATTAGGGTAGTGTTTCCTACTGGTAAATTGTCATGGGAAGTACTTCCAGCAACTGAAAATGAAAGCTACATATGACCACCAATCTACCCAACACTTTTATGGGGAGAGATTTGTCTCAAAAATATTTACACACGTATTTTTAAAATCCACAATTTGTTATTTATTTAAAATGTAAAAATCATGTGTCTTGATAAATGAGCAGGCAAGATTAAGAATTGCATATGTGAGTCGCAAATATATTTGTGAATCTTAAAATGACGACATTCACATTAGATTTCTTTTTTTTTAATGCTAATGGGACAAAAAGGCTTTAAAAATCCTTTAAAAGTGCTTGATTTTGGCCACTAAAAAAGTGTACGAACCCTGTGTTTTCAACTTTGCTTTGTTGGAACTTTAATTTGCATCTAATAGCACTGATTATTACTAACGCAGTCTACAACTTGTGATGTAGAGTAAGACATGCCATTCAAACGGTTTCCATTAGCCAAAGTAAATTAAGATTCTTGTCTCTTTTTTCGTTTTAGTGTTGCACCCCCATCGCAGTTTGGCTGGGTTTTGCACGCAGTGGTAAAAGGTGTCATGATGGGAATGCTGGGCTATGCCTGCTACCGTGTTGGAGCAAGTTTACTTTGAGTCATCTTGCCGTCATCTTCTACCCGATCATGTGTGGACAATCTACGACTCTCCTGGTTGACCTCACAGCCCAGCTGAAAGCCATCCACAATTGACTCGTCAGTTGCGTCATAAAAACAAGTGCATCTTTTCCCAGTGGCCTTAAAAGAGGTGTGGCTGAAAGAACAGTATACTCAGCCATTAAGGACCCCAGGGCGGGATTTCGTGTCCCAATGGATATTGGACGGTGTTACAGCCTGAGAAACCAACGTTTTTTGTTTTTGTTTTTTCTGTAAAATTTTAGAAACACCAACACTGTCTATGAAATGATTTTAAGTGCATTTAATTATATATTTTAATTTGAGGGTTTATCAAATCATGAGTCAAATTTCTCAGCATTTTTCCTGATTCCTGTTTTCAATGTTGTGTAATTTTTATTTGTTTATTAATTGAATACATGAACATACCATCGGAGTCACAATGATGGAGTTAAAGGCCCATTTGTGCTTCAGGTGATTGATGAAAATGTACAGGGGAATCTAAATACTTCCATAGCATCTTTTGTTATTGGTCCATTTACACACATTCTGCAATGATGCAAATGTAATCTGAATGCGAGTTACCAACAAATAATCTAATTTAATTAGGTTCATCCTGGTATATGCACTATTCATTTCTTAATGGAAAAGATGTTAGATTTAATTGGTAAAGTCACCCTTGCTTGCACCCCATTTATTTTGTCGCCAAAGGTACCACAAAGTCAAACGCCAAATGGTGTCTGCTTTATATGCCCAGGATAAAATATAACAAGCAATTTGCCCATCTGGCTGGGGTCATTTTCATAAATACTGTTCATACTTACATTTTTGTTACTGGAAAGTACAACTTATTTTGGATTTGGCCAATTGATGTGATGGA